>NC_081841.1:183445521-183745521 GCF_963259705.1 Myotis daubentonii
TCAGTCGATTTGTATATTAGTCTTTTATTATATAGGATAAGGTATTTTGAAGATGTAACTAGTTAAGAGGAAGTCATACTAGATTAGTGGGGGCCCTAAATCCAATTACTGGTGTCCTTAAAATAAGAGAAGGCCCACAGAGGCACACAAAAAGAAGGCCATGTGAAGACAGGAGTTGAGATTGGAATGATGCATTGATAAGCTAAGGAATTCCAAGAATTACCAGGAATCACCAAAAGCTAGGAAGAGGTAAAGAAAGGCTTTTTCCTAGAACCTTCAGAGAGATCAAGGCCTACTGACACCTTGTTTTGAACTGTGGCCTCCAGAACTGTGAGACAATACATTTCTATTGTTTCAAGCCACTGAGGTTGTGGTCATTAATTACTACAAACTAGGAAACTGATACAAACTCCAAAGTACTTAGGGCTCTTTTTCATTTATTTCTGTAAAGCCCACTATGACAATAAAATAAAAGGAGGAAAGTCAGGCAGTAACAAACTCTTTGACAGAGGCACTGGGGTGGTTAATAAATGCATCTGTAAATGAGCTTCCCACCTCACTCCTGTCCTTCATCTCTTCTATCAGGTGCATCCTATTTTACAGTGTGAAATACGTATGAGACAGTGCCATCCACTTATTTAACCTCTATGAAGGTTAATATTACAGAAGGAAGAGATATCCCATGAAATAAATTTCTTTTCTTTTCTATTTTTTAAAAATACATTTTTTATTGATTTCAGAGAGAAAGGCAGGGGAAGAGAGAGATAGAAACATCCATGATGAAAAAGAATCACTGATTGTCTGCCTTCTGCATACCCTCTACTGGGGATCGAACCTGCAACCCAGACAAGTACCCTGACTGGGAATTGAGCCATAACCTCCTGTTTCATAGGTCAATACTCAACCAGCTAGGCCCTTCCTTTGCTTTTTCTTTTATTTACTTATTTTTTGTTTCCCATTAGTGACGATTTCATGCTACATATTTTTCTATAGTCCTGGAATTCCTTTCCATTTCAAGTCCTTTCTTTATACCCCTTTATATCTTCAAAATGCTTCAAGTTAATGACATCATTATTAATGTTATCAGTCTGTAATATTTATCACATAACATTATTCAGCATTCATAAATTAATAGGTGCCTTGTTTTGGGCTCAGTCACTCATAGGTGGCATTATAGACCCTACTGGGCCTTCACAGAGCTGGTGGAAAGGCCACCTAGCTCCTTCCCAGATATTCCAAGACTTTGTGCCTTACACAATTTATTTCACTTTTTAAATATTCTTATGCATCATATTTTTATCAATCTATAGAGTGAAAACCTATTTTAAAAGACTTCAATATAGATGAAATAAAGAGATGTTTCGCTTTACTGAAATTAATATACTGATTTAGATTTTCAATGCATTTTGATTTTTAGCTTAAGTAACAGGGGAAGGCTCACCTTGACAATCCCCCGGATGTGCATTTTGGCAATCATCTCTGCTGTGTAGAGAAACATCAATAAAGTATCCAGAGTAAAGGTCACATACTGAAGAGGAGGATAGTGTTCGAACGTCATGGGTGTGTTCATACAGACAGAGATGACGCTGATGATGGCACAGATGCGCAGCAAAGAGTGAACCCACTGCAAAATAGTCCAAAGTTATTATTTGGCATCATAAAATGGTATCTTAAACTTGCATTATGAACCACAGCATTTGGAAAACATAACATTGAGATTGAAATATTTCACCAGTATGAAAATGGAAACCAATGTCTGTTAAGTGCATATAAAATATCTCACATATTTTACATAACTTAATTCTCCAATCAGCCTAATTTTCACATCAATACACTAAGACTCAGGAAGATTAAGAAACCTTTCTGGGGTCATGCATTAATAAGAGCCAAAATCTAGCTGTGACATTGCTCAGGCCTCAATACAGGGTGATTGTGATTCAATTAAAATGTTAGTAACTTATTCATATGGAAACTTGATGTACTGTTACTTTTAAACTTTTTAATGTTTAAAACATAGAATAGAGACCATATTATGTTTATTGGTATCTAGCACAAATCACAAATGCTTTTTAAAATGAAATGATGCATAACTCTGCCCATGTATAGGGTTTTCTTTCCATATGTATCTTAGATGTAAAATTCTTAAAAATATATTTTAAAATCTGATATCAGCCTACACTTTCAAAAGATAATATAATTTAGGAAAATTATACAAATTTAGCCAACTTATCTTTTCCAAAATTCCAAAAAAAAAAATAAGTTTCTGTGCAATTCATTCTAGCAGTGTATATGCTGTTTGACGATTTTCCTTAAACCCAACATAGAGAAGTAGGAATTAAAAAGGTAAATGTGTGGAAACCATAAAAATATGAGAAGAAAACATAGGCAGTAACATCTCAGACATTTCGCATAGCAATATTTGTTCCGATATGTCTCCTTAGGCAAGGGAAACAAAGGAAAAAACAAACAAATTGGACTACATCAAACTAAAAGGCTTCTGCACATCAAAAGAAACTATCAATAAAATGAGAAGGGAACCTACTGTATGGGAAAACATATTTGCCAATAATACATCTCATAAGGGGTTAATATCCAAAATATTTAAAGTACTTATACAACTCAACACCAGGAAGACAAATAATCCGATTAAAAATGGGCAAAGGACCTGAATAGGCACTTCTCCAAAGGGAACATAGAGATGGCCAATAGACATGAACAAATGCTCAATGTCACTAATCATCTGATAGATGCAAATTAAAACCATAATGATGTATCACCTCACACCTGTCAGAATGGCTATCATCAATAAATTAACAAACAACAAGTGCTGTTGAGGATGTGGAGAAAAAAGAATCTTCATTCATTGTTGGTAGGAATGCAGACTGGTACAGCCACTGTGGAAAACCATATGGAGTTTCCCCAAAAAATTAAGAATGGAACTGGCTTTTCCCCAGCGACCCCACTTCTGGGAATTTATCTGAAGGAACCCAAAACACCAATTCAAAAGAATATATGTACCCCTATGTACACGCAGTGCTATTTACAATAACCAATATCTGGAAACAGCCCAAGTGCCCATCAGTAGATGAGCAGATAAAACAGCTGTGGTACATTTACACCATGGAATACTATGCAGCATTAAAAAAGGAAATCTTATCTTTTGCAACAGCATGAATGGACCTAGAGATTATTATGCTAAGTGAAATAAGTCAGTCAGAGAAAGACAAACACCATATTATCTTGCTTTTATATAATATCTAATGAAAAAAATAAACTAACAAAATAGAAACATAGGCATGCATACAGGAAACAGACTGACAGCTGTCAGAGGAGAGGGGGCTGGGAGACTGGATCAAAGAAGGTAAAAGGTTAAGCAAAAAGCGGTAAGTATATAACACATAAACACAGAGAAGAGTGTGGTGATAGGCAGAGGGAAAGTGGGGTGGGGCTAGGTGGAGGTAGGCAGAGAGGGGGATGGGGACAGAGAGTTTGCTTGAGGAGATACAGTGTGCAGATGATGTTTTACTGAGTTGTATACTTGAAACCTGTACCCCAATAAATTTAATAAATAAGTTTATTAATTAATTAATTAAGATAAATGTGTGTATGCATGTGTGTTTGTGTGTGTATACCTGTGCATATGTGTAGGACATACAATTACTCACATACACTATTTTATTATAAAAATAATACCTGAGATAAAACATATTGGTTGTACCTTTATGCCAAGCCCAGTTAGTATTACTATTTAATTAATTAGTAGACAATTCTTCAATATAATTTAAATGTTATTTGTTAATCTTTTAATATTATATTCCCCTTGAACAAAAGCTGCTTTGTGTAGTAGGTAGGCCCTGCATCTATGCAAGCTGGCAAGCACCTAAGATGAAAAAATAGAAAAGACTGTCAGAACTTTGAAAAGATTCAGACACTTGTAGGCTGGTGGGTGGGTTTTAATATTAATCTGACAGTTATAATATTGGCATGAAGATGTAATGCCACTAATGTCATACCATATAAGTCACTGCTGATTGATGTACTTTCCATGCAATTAGGAACTGCTTCAGTAAACATCAGTGTGTGAATTTAGCTCCAACACAAAAGATCTAATTACACAAAAGAGCTCGAAAAGAAGGGTTCCTCCACAACAAATCTGTTTCAAATGTAAAGTATGAATTCTAGTTAAGTATTAATTATTTTAGTTAGTGTTTCCAAGGCTACATCTATAATACTACCTTTGTTAGAAGTTCTCAGAAAGCTCTGTATGTGGTGGACTCTATTCTCTATTCTGTTCAATTATTTCAACATGAATGGAAGACTTACTGTGTGTCAGAAATTATGCAGAGGACAATAAATGGAAATAAGAAGGTTCTGACTCATCACTACTTTGCAGTCTGATGTGCATAACATATATATTTTATTTATCCTATCTAATAAAAGAGAAACATGGTAATTGGCATACGAACACTACCCTTCCCATTGGCTAATCAGCGAGATATGCAAATTAACTGCCAGCCAAGATGGCGGCCGGCAGCCAGGCAGCTTAAAGCGAATATGAATGAGACTTGCTTGCCAACGTTCCCCGCCTGAGCTGGCAGTTTGAAACATAGTTATAAATATAGAAGCTAAACAAAACCCCAGAAACTTGCTTTCAGCGAGCCGGGATCTCAGAGTTGGAGTTGATACAGAGTTTCGATTATAGAACACAAACAAATCAGATACCTGCTTTCAGCAGCAGAGACCTCAGAGCTGGAGCCAGAGCTAAAGCTGGCCCAGAATAAAAAAAAAAAAAAAAAAGGAAAAAAATGAGCGGTTGGGAGCTTCAGTCACCCGCCAGCCTGAAAACGGCCCTCAGCCCCTCACCCAGACTGAGAGAGGGCACAGGCTGAGCTGAGGGACCCCCCCCCCCGCCCCCTGAGTGCACACATTTTTGTGCACCGGGCCTCTAGTATTCAATATAAATGTATACTTATATCTACACTAATAAAAGAGAAACATGCAAATTAACCATCACTCCATCACTCTGCCACTCTGCTACACCCACCAGCCAATCAGAGCAACTATGCAAATTAACCCAACAAAGATGGCAGTTGATTTGCATAAGCAGGCACGGAGCAAAGACTGAAGACTGAAGACTGAAGATGGCGGCAGCCATGGAACTGGAATGAACAGGAAGCTTGGGTTGCTCCCAGAGATGGAGGAAGCCAAGCTTCCCGCCGGCCCTGGGCTCCGCTCAAGGAGTGGCTGGGGACCTGGGTCACCGGAGGCAACCCAGGCTTCCAGTCTGCCCTGGGCTCTACTCGAGGAGCTGGGGAGAAAAAAGGAGGGGCTAGGAGCAGCCGGAGTGGAGACCAAAGGCCTGGGTCCCGGGTGCCGGAGGAAAACCGGTGCCGGCAGCCAGAGGAAGGAAGGCCTATAGCGCGAATCTTCGTGCAACGGGCCACCAGTACAAATATAAAATTAGTTGAAAAGAAAGAAGTTCATTCTGTCTGTGGTGCAGGTCAAATGAGGAACTTTTCAGAGTGGATGGGGCACAGGTGACATCTGAAACAGACTTCGTTAATGAGGGGGGCTTGACTCACCAGAGTTGCAAGGAAAGGGCCTCTGGGAGGGAAACTGTGAGATTGCAGGAAGTCACTGATGTGGCTCAAGTGGACAGGGTATCGATCTAGGAAAGGGCAGTTGCTGGACAAGTTAGAGGCAGAATATACAGAGCCTTGAATATAAATTAAAGCATTTTATTTGCAATGTGGATAATAATGATGTTTCAATGATCATAAAGCAGATGGGTTATGTGAACATAAATGAAAACATGGGAGGAAATGTGAGGAGGCTGGGGAAGAGGTCTGGAGGGTGAGTTAGATGAAGAAAGACTAGAAAGGTCAGGAAGACCATGGCAGATGATCTTGATCATGTTCAAGGAACAGACAAGTATTGAGAGTAAGTTTACTTCCTTACTTCAGCTTCCACTTATCCTAGTTTATATTGGTATGTAAGTATAAATGTGTATTGTATATAGGTAACATATATGCTATGCATATCAGACTGCAACGTAGTGAATCAGAACTGTGTTGTTTCCATTTTTGCATCTTCTGAGCCCAGCATAATTTCTGACAAATAATGAAGCTGATCCTATCCTGGCTTGTAGAGCTCAGCTTCCAAGACCCATGGATATGCCATTCCACCATAACTCTGGCTGTGCGCCTGGCTAATACACAATGATACAGATCTCCCCCTCAAGTTCCCACCAGCTTAATTAGACAGAGAAGGTGACAAAGTTATTCAGAGATACTATGCACTATCTAATTAACCTTTACTTTTACTCAAAACTTGCAGCTCAGAAGGAGACCTGTAATTCCAAACATTTGATTATCTCCTCACAGATTCATGCACGTTGAGAACTATAAGTAATGAAAGCTTGGTAGAAGAGGTCACTCATGTGGGACGTCAGCTTTGGATCAGCCTGCGAAGTGGTATTATCTCTACACCTGGTGACAGTGAGGACAGGACAGCACGCACAGAGGAAGAGAGGAGAGGTACTCACATACCTTCCTATGTGAGTAACTCAGAGAGGAACCTCGTTATTTCATCTCATTTGTTCTTAACTTCCAGGCTCCTAGACTCATCCATAGTCAACTGCAGCTCAAACACACATTTCAAAGCCACAGGGTACATGATCTCTGAATATATGAATCAAATTTCCTTTAAATCAGCATGTGCTACTCCATACTTCAAAGAAGACACTTACTGGCTTGTTAATCCAGAGTATGTCAGCGTTGTCTGACAAAGATTCATCAGGACCAAAGTCAGTCACCGGCTGGGCCTCCACCCTGGAGCTCTGTTTCCTTTTGAGCATGCTGGAGTTAGCTCTGGTGAGGGAGCACAAAACGGCAGTCTGGGGGAAGAGAGTTCTGTTAGTGACCTAAACCATCTTTACCCTGATCACTAAAAAGACAAGTGCCTCATGGATGCCCAGTCATATATTGATCACACACTCATTCCATTATACTGTACATAATAAACATATGCAAACAGAAATTTTAAAAGAATGCGATAAAAATCAATATGAATAAAAGCTTGATACTTTTTTTTCTCGCGACCCAATAGATCATCTTGTGTACTTCTTAAACAGTTTGCATGCCAGTTTAGAGACCACTGGTCTAGATGAACTGGAGTGAAATAGCTTTCCCCCTAAGAGTACACACATTAGTAGGAAATTTTTCGAGGTCTATGTTCATACACCTAAAGCTGCCTCCACTTAAAGGTAGTCTTGCCAGAGCACAGCTGACCAATGCAGATGAAATATGCAGATGTTCCCAGGATTTTCCCTCGGGTTAATTTGATGGGACACTCACAGACATCTGTTTCCAATGACAGCCCCAAGTTGATCTTCTGGTTGTGTCCTTGCCATAATGGATGTGAGCCAGAGAGCATGGGGCAGAAATTACTGTAAATGGAGTTATTTTTTTTCTTTTATGAATTGTATTATATCAATTCTTTCAGCTACTCTGAAGTAAACCCAGATTACATTGAAGAGGGAGATGAGATGCTTGCTTGCACATAAATCTCCACTATTCTGTGTCATCTACATCTTGCTATATGTCACCTCCCTTTAGCCGTTGCTACCACCCTCCATCCAGCAGCCACTGAACGGAGGCCTACCGTACATCCTGCTTTCAGGACACAAAGCGAGTAAGTGCAAGAGATGTTGAAAAGGCAGGTGGTGCCTGATGACCCTGTGTATCCACAGAGAGATTTCTTATTTGATTAACACCTGGATTGAATCTTAGAGGAAGAAGAGGAGTAAATGTATTTTGGATATATACTATGTTTGGGGCACTTTGCAATGGTATTTTACTTATTCTTTACAACTAATGGAAGAAAGAAAACATCTAGTCTTTTTATGAAAGCACTAGAAACTCCAGTCTTGGGGCAGCTAATAACTTGACCAAGGCCACCTAGGCAAACTTGAAATTTAAAAGAAGCTCTATTTGGTTACAAAACCTAAGGTGTTTATCCTTGACCACACTGATGGTGAGCACTGATTAGGAGAATTTCCAAAAGATAAGGGAGGGATTAGGCCCCCCAGGCAGCTCACAGTGGTGAAGATGCCATGTCAAGAAAATGCAGTAGTGTTAACCCCAGGCAGGTGCACTGGCTCTTTCGTCTGCTGCTGCAGTGAAGCTAGAGAAAGAACCAAAACCAAGGACAATGAGTGCCGCTCAATCCCGGAGGGAGCAGAAGATGGAAACAATGTGTTTATAGTGTTGCAACTGCAATTTTTACTGGGAAGGAGAACACAAAAGCTCAGGACAAATGGGTGTTGAATCTGAGTCCCTATGTTTGAGCACCTACCTCTATATCTATGTTCTCCGTGATGCACCTAGGTAGGTAGGTATATGTGCCTAACCCTCCTATTCGCAGAAGAAACCAAACTAATTTGCTTTAAGATATGCTAGGTATTTCCAGTTTGTCTTGTCCTGAATATTGGGTTTAAATATGAACTTTGCAGTATGCTGCACTAATTAATTTTATTTTACATAATTGGAGTTAGGGACACTTGACATCAATATGCAAATGTATGCAAAATATTCAAATTATGCTTGTTCTCTGACTGACTGTGGGGGGAACATCTGGCGGCCACAATTTAAGATGCTTCTTGAATGACAGTCTCTTCTGTACCCAAAACTGAATCGAGAATCTTTTAGAAATCCTTCAAGATTATACAATGCAGGGGATAAGGTAAAGAGTGGCTTCACAGTGTTGTTCAAAAGAAAATTTTATAGACCTAACTATTAGCTTTAATATCACTTTCAAGGAGTCAGTGGAGACTTATGAATGGCCATTTACTGTTCTTATGACTTGGCCCTAAATTGCATCTGAAAAAATATTTTATTCATAAATGTGACACCTTCGCGTATGAATGCCATGCATTTTATTATAAACCAGAGGCCCGGTGCACAAACATTTGTGCACTCGGGGGGGAGGGAGAGGGTCCCTCAGCCCGGCCTGTGCCCTCTCGCAGTCTGGGACCCCTCAGGAGATAACGCCCTGCTGGCTTAGGCCTGCTCCCGGGTGGCAGAGGGCAGGCCCAATCCCTAGGTGCAGCCCCTGGTCGGGCTCAGAGCAGGGCCAATTGGGGAGTTGGTGTGCCGCCCCCTGTCATGCACAGAGCAAGGAGATTGGGAGGTTGATGCCACCCTCAGTCACGATCAGGGTAGGGCCGATTGGGGGGTTGGGGCACCGTCCCCTGTCACACTCAAGGCAGGGTCGATGGGGAGGTTGCGGCGCCACCCCCTGTCACTCACAGAGCAGGGCCCGTCAGGGGTGTTGGGGCTCTGTACCCTGTCACGCACAGAACAGGGCCAATCAGGGGGTTGGGGAGCTGCCCCTGTCACACACAGAGCAGGGCCCATCAGGGGGTTGGGGCACAGCCACTCTTACACTCAGGGCAGGGCCGATGGGGAGGTTATGGCTCTACCCCATGACACACAGAGCAGGGCCCGTGGGGGGGGGGTTGGGGAGCTCCCCCCTATCAGGCACAGAGCAGGGCTGATAAGCGGGTTAGGGCGCTGCCCCCTGTCACACACAGAGCTGCAGGGCGATCAGGGGGTTTGGGCGCTGCCCCCTTTCACGCTGATCCCGGTGCGGGGAGGCCTCATGGCTCCACTGATCCCAGTGCTGGGAGGCATATTACCCTTTTACTATATAGGATAGAGGCCTGGTGCATGGGTGGGGCCGGCTGGTTTGCCCTGAAGGGTGTCCTGGATCAGGGTGCGGGTCCCCACTGGGGTGCCTGGCCAGCCTGGGTGAGGGGATGATGGCTGTTTGCAGCTGGTCACACCCCCTTCAGGGTGGGGGTCCCCACTGGGGTGCCTGGCCAGTCTGGGTGAGGGGCTGAGGGCTGTTTTCAGGCTGGGGGTGATTGAAGCTCCCAACTGCTCCTTTTTTTTCTTTTTCTTTTTTTATTCTTGGCCAGCTTTAGCTTTGAGGCTTGGCTCCAGCTCTTAGGCCTCCGCGGCTGAAAGTAGGTTTCTGGCCTTTGCTTACAATGTTGCGAATCTGCTGGCTGAAGTCCAGAGGTATTTGTTACATTGTTTCTTAAACTGCAGGCTCAGAGGCCTGTAGCCACAGGCGGGGAACATTGGTTTCCTCCATCACTGAGGCAAGCAAGCCTCATGTTCGCTTCAAGCTGCCTGGCTGCCGGCCGCCATCTTGGCTGACAGTTAATTTGCATATCTCGCTGATTAGCCAATGAAAAGGGTAGCGGTCGTACGCCAATTACCATGTTTCTCTTTTATTAGTGTAGATACCTCATCCAAAGCAAAACAAGTGTTTACAGATTTGTTTATCCAGAATTCTTTTTTTTTTTTAAATCTCCATGTTGGCTATTATTTGGCCCACCAAAATAATGTAACTATAATGAGTGACATTAGTTGTCATCCACTTTCACCTCATTTTACCTACTGAAAAAGTGCCACCAACTCAAACTGCCCAAGAAAACTATCTGAACTATCTGTCCAAACTCTGCATATATTAAAACTCAACAACTAGCTCCTGAATCACTGACATTTTGACCAATTTAATAATATTAAATATTATGTAAAGCATGCAAGTAGCAAAATAAATTCCAGTTACAGACATATAAAGACTCCAAGATTAATTTGAGGCAATAGATTGTAATAATTTTCCTTTACATACATAAATATTGTTTTTCACATTTATTTATGTTGAATCAATATATCTGAGTGCAGCAAACCTGTTATTCCCCTGATAAAGAACACCAGGCATATTTAAGTATCCTAGGTAAGCTTATTATTTTGATAGGAAATTGCTTCTGTGTATCTTAGCCTTATCACCATTATGTATTTATAACCTAATATTTTTTTCTGTTTGCAGAAGTGTCTTTTATAAAGCACTGTATTAAATTCAAAAATATAAGGCTTCCAGTAGATGTGTCACACTTTTTAAAAGTAGTTGGTATTTAAATATTCAATAGTATGAGGAGGCCACACAGTTACAATATATTCGTTGATAAATCTTTTGCTCAGACAGAAGAGTTACTTCGGTTCATTTGTTTTATTTTAAGTGGTTAACATCCAGCTTTATATCCTTTGATAGCTATATACTTTCCTTAGGTCATTCCAGCTCTCTCTTGACCAAATTAAAGCTAATAAATTCAGTTTTCTTTTACTGTGAGGTGTTGCAACACTATAGGTCATTTCTTCTCCTTGTAAGCCTCTCGGGTTTGCATGAAACTGTTTTGAATCTTCTGTCTTCTAAATTATGGTTTACAGCATGTCCCTTACTTACTGTCCCATGTGTCTGTTCTCTATACTCAACCTCTGAAATGAGCATCTGCTCTTACAATTTCCACCACCATCTGTTGGTGTCCAGCTACTATTACTGAATCATGTATCTATGCTGCTTCTCCCTTAGATATAGGCCATACCACCACCATCATCACTTAAAAATCAACAGGCCAACTTGATATCAGTCTCAATTTCCAGATCCCACTGCCCTGAGCTTTTCAGGACCCACGTGCAGGTCCCACATCTGCAGAAGGACTGCATGGATATTCTTTTCACAGGTTTTCACAGGTGATTTCTTTTGTCGTTCCTCATTCCATTGGTATACAAGGCCCCTTTCACTTTATCTCCATTGCTAGAGCCCTTTCTAAGCCACGGGACCTCAGATCTGGACTGCCACAGATATCAACCATTTAAATATATCCTGTCCTTCATATCAGAAATCAACTTCCCAGCACACTGATAGGGTCTCTCCAGAAAAACCTCAGCTGATCCTCTCTTTCTCATTCATTCACACAGAAAATACACGCATCCGAATGGTATCAGACACTGGGCTATATGCTGGGTACACAGCATGGAACAGCAAAGGCATCTGTAGAACTTACAAATTGCCTGCTTTACCTAACCTGGTGTTTCAAGGACACAGTCCCACTGAGTTTACTTGCACTTCCTTTCACACCTGTACCCACATGCTCTACTTGAATTGGTGAAACATACCATTACCCACCATCCTGCAACCTTTCTCAGCCACTTCTGCTCCTTCTTCCAGCAGTGCCCTCTTTGTTGTCTGCTGCCAGCCCCACATCAGACCTTCCTAGTCCCTTACTTAACTCATGAAGTGTTATGTTTGTGTGTGTGATTTGTTTAACTGAAAGATTTAAAGTTTGGGGATAAAAGTGTAAACAAGAGAAACATACCTCTCTAGTAGACTCACAGCATCTATTTGATGCTAAAAAGCCCCCAAAGAATACATAAGTCAGTGATTTATTTTTAAGCATTAGGTGTCACTACAATTGACAACACACCAAAATCAACCACTATTCTTCTGGTCACTTATGTGTACAAACTGAGGCCTTTACCAGTAAAAGGGTACAGCCACTATGGAAAACAACATTGGGGCCCCTCAAAAAGTTAAAAATAGAACTATCAAGTTTTAATTTTTTTTTGTTAATCCTCAACCAAGGGTATTTTTTTGCATTGATTTTTAGAGAGAGTGGAAGGAAGGGAGGGGGAGAGAGAGAGAGAAACAATAGATCCAGAGATAAGGAAGCAAGGAACAGACTGAAGAATCTCAGAGGAAAGGGGAAAGGGGGAAGGGAGAAGGGGGAAGGAAAGAGATTAACCAAAGAGTTTATATGCATAACCAATGAACACAGACAATAGGGAGGTGAAGCCTGGAGGGGCAGGAGTGGGGTGGAGGGGTTCAATGGGGGAAAATGGGGACACCAGTAATACTTTCAACAATAAAAATAAATTTAAAAAAACAACACAGAACTATTACACAGCCCAGCAACTTCACTTTTAAGCCTTTATCTAAAAAGAATGAAAACTCTCACTCCATCTTGAATGGTTAAAACTCCCATCATTCTTCAAGCCCAGATCACCTTGGTTCCCTGGTAAGGGCACTGAAAACCACGTCCCACACTCTCTCAGCACTCTGCACCTCCTTCCATGAGCTCACTTCTCAGCCCCTACAGCCCATGCTGGACTCCAGCAACCCCAGTGTCTCCCATTTAGTGGTACCCATTAGTTGCCTTTGATGTTAATAATCAAAATCATTTAAGGGAAAGTATTAAATACAGTACAGAATCTGTTCTAAAATTGAATAAATATTTACTAAACCAATTATTTTATAAAAAAAATAATCCTCAAACACAGAGAGAAAGAGAGAGAGAGAGAGAGAGAGAGAGAGAGAGAGAGAGACCTACTACAAATCTCACAAAAAGGGGATGAAATGATTTTGTAAAATAAATTATTTACCATGGTAAAATAGTGAGCTCATCAGTTGATATCCTCCCAAATTCTGTTGACTGCCATGTAAAAACAGATTTGTCCAACAAAAATGTTTAAGAAATCTGAAACACCAATCAGAAAAAAATATATGCACCCCTGTTCATAGCAGCAGCACAACTTACAATAGCTAAGATTTGGAAACAACCCAAGTGCCCATCAGCAAATGAATAGATAAAAAAGCTGTGGTACATTTATACAATGGAATACTACTCGGCTGTATAAAAGAAGGATCTCTTACCATTTGAAACAGCATGGAGGGACCTGGAGCATATTATGCTAAGTGAAACAAGCCAGTTAGAGAAAGGTAAGTATCACCTGATCTCACTCATATGTGAAATCTAATGAAAAAAATAGATCCAGAGACATAGAAGCATGGAACAGACTGACCAACTTCAGAGGGAAGGTGGGGGTGGGGGTGGGTGGGGAGAGATTAACCAGGGAACTTATACACATACTAGAGGCCTGGTGCACGGATTTGTGCACATTGAAAGGAAATTAATTAGAAGGTGGCTGGAGGGGCAGGACTGGGCGAGACGGGCCGGACATGCCCTGGAGCCAACTTCCCATGGTCCCTCCCCAGCCGGCCGCACCTGGGGTAGCGCCAGGGCTCGAAGGGCATCTGTGGAGTGAGCAGGGTCCTTCCACCAGGTGGGGTCCCTCAGCCTGGCCTGCGGGGATTGGGCCGAAACCAGCAGTCCGACATCCCCCGGGAGGTCCTGAAGTGCGCGAGGGCACTCTGCAAAGTTGCTGTCACTCGGCAGCTCCTGCATTGAGCATCTGCCCCCTGGTGGTCATTGTGCATCATAGCTACCAGCCAGTCAGCCGGTCGCTTAGGCTTTTATATATATAGATATGCATAGCCCATGGACATAGACAATAGTGTGGTGAAGGCCTGGGAGGAGTGGGTGCAGGGTACAGGGGGTCAATAGGAAAACACACAAAAGGGACATCTATAATACTTTCAACAATAAAGATAAAATTTTTAAAAATGTTTACTGAGAGCTCATCTTGTGCCAGGCCTATTTTAAGAATGTCATACATCATGTAACTCAATTCTTAGAACTGTTTCACAGATGAGGAAACTTAGACATAGAGATGAGAGAGGACATGAACCAAGACAAGTGGTGTACGGAACTATTAAATTAAAATTTCATTATATTATAAAATAGACAAATAATAAAAAGAAAACTTTTTCACCATATTCTTATTCAACCTGGTGATTAGAAATTCTTTTGGCATCAATTATTGTTGTGAAAATAGTACATTTTTTATCTCTAAAATCTGGATTTTTACTATGTGATTCATTTGTAGTTTTTCCAGCCACACATTTGTAAAAATGTGTCTATTTTTTCTTTTTCTTCTTTTTTTCTTTTTTGGCAAGAAATGATCAAACTTCACATCAAATCTATTTAAATGTCACTTTCAGGTTTTTGAAGTCATTATTCATTCATCCAGCCTTTTTCCTTGAGGGTGAGTCCTAAAAATATTCTATTATGCTTTTATTGCCTTTCCTCTGAATTTTAGGGGGGAAAAACTGAGAAAAAGGCATTTAACTCCAATCTGATGACCTTATTAACAAGTAAATAGAAAGTTGTCTTTATTTCTTAAATATGACAGATTTCTTAGTTTCCTAGAGTTAGTTTTAGTCTCAGAAAGTCTTTTTCTCTTTTTTTTCTTTTTTATCCTCACCTGAGGTTATTTTTCCATTGATTTTTAGAGAGAGTGGAAGAGAGAGGGAAAGACAGAGAGAAATATTGATTTGAGAGGAATACATCAACTGGTTGCCTCCTGCACGTGCCTGACCAGGGGCCAGGCTGGGAAACTGCTTGCAACTGAGGTACACGCCCCTGACCAGAATCAAACCCAGGATCCACAGGCTGACACTCTACCCACTGAGCCAAACCAGCTAGGGCTTAGTCTCAGAAATTCTTGACTGACTATGCTGAGAATGTGAAAACTAGAAAATAATTCCACTATGACACATGGGTAAAAAATTGTGTTTTTGCAGAGAATGTACTAAAGCAGGAAGAAGGGATTTCTTGAGAGAAACCCTGCCATACTAATAATCCAAGTTCAGAACATAATCAATGGGGTGATTTTGAATCCCGACTAAATGGACGTTATCAATAGAATCTAGTAAGTGGTAGCTATTTATGCAACAACAACAACAAAAAACCCTGTTTAATCTCAAAGTTTCCAGTAACACGCTGGGCTATCTGGAGAGGTGGTAAGCTCTTTTCTGGATATTCTCAGAGAGAATGACTATACATCATGGAGTTTGCAAAAAGGATTTCTGGACTGTCTGAAAGTTTGCAATAGATTAAACCCAAAAGACTTCCAGTGATAGAATTTATCACACTCTTGAAGCTGTTCCTAATGTTATGCATTTTATCTATTCTTAGGGTAGGGTGATGGTCCATCAACTACTGTATAGAATTTTAGAAGAGAATCAAGCTTAAACATTATATATATTTTTCAATTGCAAGATGATAACACATGTTTATTGAAAGCTGGCTCTGTTTCAGGCTCTATTCCAAGGCCTTAATACATCTCTGAATTTTTTTAGTATTATTCCCATTGTACAGATTAAAAGTCTGAGGCAACCTTGCCCAGATCCACATGAGCTAACAGCAAGCTTAGAACCCAGTGAGTATGTTTTGTTGGGAGAACAGAGATAGGGGAGGAAAGGAGAGATGGTGTGGAGAATTTGATTCTTACTTTTGAACCTCAAGAACTTTTGTAAAATTAAAATGCTGTGCAAAAATGACAAAGTTCATTTGTAATTCTTTGAAACGAGTAAAATATGAAAATGATTGTTAAGTTTAAACAAATCATATCTAACATTTGCTGAGGGTTTATGATGTGTGAGACTGATGTTTGAGTGAATTATCTCATGTACTTTTTTGCCATCTGCAGTGGGACTGGTTTTCTATTATTCCTATTTCACAGATAAAACTGAGGTTTAGAGAAGGTAGGTGCCCTGCCTGAGGTCAATTTCTGATCTTTACGCCCTAGGTATTCAGCTGTCTTTCCTTTTTTTTAAAGAATCACCATATACATACATATATAAAATTATTGATGTTTTAGAGAGAGAACAAGAGAGAGGAAGAGAGAGATAGATCAATGAGAGTAACATCAATCTGCTACCTCTCGCATTCCCCCTACTGAGGATCAAGCCCACAACCCCGGCATGTGCCTTGACTGGGAATCAAAGCAGTGACCTCTCAGTGCTTGGGATGATGCTCAACCAACTGAGCCACACCAGCCAGGGTTGGCCATGTCTTTCAATCTGACCTTTCCATGCCTTTATGAATAGAGTCTTCTTTCCCAGAGATCAATGGCAAGCAGTCTCCAATTCTTGCCTCTCCCAAATCTAAACAGTGAAATTAAGTTACATCATGGCTACCCCTAGAACTACAATTACAGTCCTTTTTAAAATATATATATATATTTTATTGATTTTTTACAGAGAGGAAGGGAGAGGGATAGTTAGAAACATCGATGAGAGAGAAACATCGACCAGCTGCCTCCTGCACACCCCCCACTGGGGATGTGCCCGCAACCAAGGTACATGCCCCTGACTGGAATCGAACCCGGGACCCTTCAGTCCACAGGCCGAAGCTCTATCCACTGAGCCAAACCAGTCAGGGCCAATGCCAGTCCTTTCAAGCCACTCCCAAGCAAGCCTCTCCTCACTCCCCTCTGTTCATGAACTCTCAGAGGCTAAATGCATCTTTCCTTCTTTCTAATCAGGCTTCTGCTTGGAGACAGGCAGGCAGCTGAGTTGTTTACTCTCTTAAAACCACCCAGGTTCCATATCTGCCCAGTGATGTAGCAGAACAGACCACTTTAGCAGGAGAACTAAGACTCCGCTGAAATTTTGACACCTAGGGTCACAGCAACCATCTCCCTGGCCTTGCTCTGCCTCCAAATGCACTTTTCATCTGGGTGCTTCATCTATGTCTTGGCCCTTACTAAATCAGGATGTAGCCCTGCAAAAACAGTGTTATATGCATGGTCCAGCCTCAGCAGGTCTTCAAGGGCCACCCAAGATGGGCTACTGAACAAAGGAAGCCAAACATTTCAAAAGCCCATCTCCAAACACAGGCTCTTCTTTTCCCTTTTCCTTTTGTCAACACACTGATTAAAAACAGAAAATAGTTCTCTGCTTTTTATATTGAGTCTACTTACTAAATCCCCAAAAAAGAAGCCCATTATTTTTTTTTCCAGTTCTTTTTACAAATACCTTAAAACAGTGTCATTACTTCGCCAAGGATTCTGTTCTGTTTCTTTTTTATTTTTAACTGTGAAAATTGAATTTTCTTTGACCTTTAAAAATTATTGGATTTGCTAAAGGAATTCAGGATACACTATGATGGCCCGCCATCTGTTTGTTGTTGCACCCTGCATGCCAAACTAAAGCATCCAAGCAGTAGGAGAGGGAATGAAGCTGTATTTGTGTCACCTAAATTACTGTAGCATTGATTACAGATTGAAGCGATCAGTTTGCACATGTAGGCTGAGCAGCCTCTCTCCAGTCTTTACTCAGAAAATTCAGTAAATCCATTTAACAAGTCCTTGTCTTCCACTTTTAAAAGGATATTATGCATTTATAATGTTGTGAGTTATTCTGGGTACAGTGTAGGTTTAAAAAATTTTTAAAGAAAAATGTCAGAGTTAAAAATTACCACAGGTTGATCATATGATTTTGTAAGGTCAAGGTTCCTAATCTCAGAGTAGTCCCCAAAAGGCTCTCCCACCCAAAGGCAGAGCCTTTGATGATTCTCATCATCCAATAGTGCAGTGAAAGACATTTTATTTTGATAAATGGCTACTATCATTTAAAGATTATGAAAATCAAAAAAGGAGATCATCTATTTTTATTGTGGTTAGTTCATCTTGTAGTAAGTTTGCAAAGGTTGGACAAAGAAGGTGAATGGGTTTTTTTTGTTTGTTTGTTTTTGTTTTATATATTTTATTGAGTTTTTACAGAGAGGAAAGGAGAGAGATAGAGAGTTAGAAACATCGATGAGAGAGAAACATCGACCAGCTGCCTCCTGCACACTTCCCACTGGGGATGTGCCCGCAACCCAGGTACATGCCCTTGACCGGAATCGAACCTGGGACCTTTCAGCCCGCAGGCCGACGCTCTATCCACTGAGCCAAACCGGTTTCGGCAAGGTGAATGGTTTAAAATAATGGTTTTCAAAACTTTTCCACACTGTACTTAAATTGTATGGAAAATTGAAAGGAGTTATCAATTTTCTGTGTATGTGTGGTTGTTTAATTTTGTAATATGAATCCATAAAGTTTGGCCACAGAAGGCAAGTGGTTTAAAATAGTAGTTTCCATGACCTAGATAGTATTATGCTAAGCGAAATAAGTAAGACAAAGACAAATACCACATGATTTCACTTATATGTGGAATCTAACAAAATAAACAAAATGGAAACAGACTTGTAGATACAGAGAACAAACTGATGGTTGCTAGGTGGGAGGAGGATTGGGGGGCTAGGTGAAAAAGGTGAAGGAATTAAAAAGTACAAATTGGCAGTTACAAATTAGTCACAGGGCCCTGGCCGGTGTGCCTCATTTGGTTGAGAGTTGTTCCATGCATCAAGAGATCACTGGTTGGATTCCCAGTCATGGCACATGCCCAGGTTGTGGGCTCAATCCCCAGTAGGGGGCATGCAGGAGGCAGACAAATGATGTTTCTCTGTCACAGATGTTTCTCCCTTTCTTCCTCTCCCTTTCTCTCTCTCTCAAATAAATAAAAGCATACTTTTTAAAAAATAGTCATGAGGCTGTAAAGTACAGTACAGGAAATGTAGTCAGTAATATTGTAGTAATTATATATGGTGCGGGGGTGGGGGGGATCACTTCAGAAGTCGTATAAATGTCTAACCACTATATTGTAAACCTGAGACTAATATATTGAATGTCAACTGTACTTTAAAAATAAATGTGTAGAACAGAGTGCATAATATTAAAAAAAAAAATAGTTGTTTCCAAAGACTGCTTAACATTGAATCACCCAAGGGTTTTTAAACATTTTCAACCACACTCATCCTTCACCTCTGACATACTAAATCAGAACCTCCCATGGTAGAGCATGGGAAATGGTATTTTTTTTAAAACACTCCCTGGGTGATTCTTACACACCTTCCCAGCAGTGGTCCCAACTAGTGATAAGATCACTGGTCCAGATGCTCAGGAGAGCATTTTAATACCTATAGAGTTTACCATGCATAATCAAGATTGGTTGCGAGGCAGAGGAGGGAAAATAGATAGACTTGTTATAAGCAAAACAGCAAAATAGAAATCTGAGACAAAAATGTTGATGTATAACTATGTATGCACAGTATATTCTATTTTTAACTTTTCTTCAGAAAACTTCAGAATTTTCTAAAATATATGGAATATATTTTATATACAAGAATAAATTTTTGTCTTATAATATTACTAAGATATTTATTTTTTCTTAAATATCCTAATAAAAGAGTAATATGCAAATTAACCATCACTTCGCTATAAAAATGGCAGCACCCACAGCCAATAAGGAGGGAATATGCAAATTGACGTGACAAAGATGGCAGCGCCGGCCAGAGCCACGGAGCCGGCCCGAGAGTGGCTGGAGGCTTGGCTTCCTTGGTCACCCCAGCCATAGTGGTGGGGGCCAAGGCAGAGATGGTTAGCGGCCATCAGGCAAGCAGAGGAGGGCAGTTTGGGGCCATAAGGCCAGCAGGGGCGGGCAGTTGGGGGTGACTGGGACAGCAGGGGAGGGCAGTTGGGGGCAATCGGGCTGGCAGGGGAGCAGTTAGGAATCAATCAGGCTGGCAGGCAGAAGTGGTTAGGGGCAATCAGGCAGGCAGGCAGGCGAGCGGTTGGGAGCCAGTAGTCCCGGATTGTGAGAGGGATGTCCGACTGCCGGTTTAGCAGTTGGACATCCCCCAAGGGGTCCCAGATTGGAGAGGGTGAAGGCCGGGCTGAGGGCAACCCCCCACCCCCGCACGAATTTCGTGCACTGGGCCACTAGTTCTACTATAATTTTCTAGTTTAGAATATACCTTTATATAGCTATTCATTTATTGAAAGAAGGGAAGCAAAAGCAAATTGCCTAGTTCAACTGAGTCAGGTTTTTAGTTTTTTATTTTAAATATATTTTATTGATTTTTTACAGAGAGGAAGGGAGAAGGATAGAGTCAGAAACATCGATGAGAGAGAAACATCGATCAGCTGCCTCTTGCACGCCCCCCACTGGGGATGTGCCTGCAGCCAAGGTACATGCCCTTGACTGGAATCGAACCTGGGACCCTTGAGTCCGAAGGCCGGCGCTCTATCCACTGAGCCAAACCGGTCAGGGTTGAGTCAGTTTTTTAAATGTTTTAATATTTTGTTTACTAAAAAGTAGAAAGTTGGTTTTATTTCTTTTTATTTTTAATTTTTAAGTATTCAGTGGGGCCTTGACTTACGAGTGTCCCGACTAACGAGTTTTTTGAGATACCAGCTGTCTCTCGGCCGATTTTTTGCATTGAGTTGATAGAGTAATTTGAGTTAACAAGCTCCTTAACGAGCTCGGTCTCAGAACGAATTAAACTCATAAGTCAAGGCCCCACTGTATTTTTATTCATTTCAGAGAGGAAGGGAGAGGGAGAGGGAGAGGGAGATAGAAACATCAAGATGAGAGAGAATCATTGATTGTCTGCTTCCTGAACACCTCACACTGGGGATGGAGCCCACAACCTGGGCATGTGCCCTGACCAGAAATCGAACTGCAACCTCCTAATTCATAGCTCAACACTCAACCACTGAGCCATGCTGGCCAGGAGAGAAAGTTTGTTTTTAGGTTCTCCAGAGTTTAATATCTTTTTACTCCATATATATTGATATACATTGAATTTAGGGATATAGAAAGAATAATTTAATGAAAGGTGTTTCTAAATCCATCAAGCTCTATAGCTGAAAATTTAAATTCCTTATTTACAATGCTTATCTTAATCTCTTCAGCTCTTGGGAGAAATAGTTAAGCAAGTTTCCATGCTTGAAAAATGCCTATCCCAGTTTTACATTATTTATGATATTTTTTAAACAATTCTTTATTGTTGGAAGTATTACATTTATCCCCCCTTTTCCCCTCATTGACCCCCTCCAGCCCATCCCACCCCCACCCCAGGCCCTCACCACCCCATTGTCTATGTCCATGGACCATGCATATATGCATACAAGGTCCTTGGTTGATTACTGCCCCCCCACACACATCCCTCCCACCCCTAACTCTACACCCCCATCCCCAACCCCCACCCCCACCACCGCCTTCCCTCCGGGATTCTGCACTCAGTTTTATGCCTCCATGTCTCTGGTCCCACTCCTTTCATCAGTTTATTTTGTTACTTAGATTCCACATATGAGTGAGATCATGTGATACTTGTCTTTCTCTGACTGACTTATTTCACTTAGTATCTATGATATTTTTTATCCTCAGACAAATTTTGTAATATATTCAATAGTATTTTCAACCATCTCTTGTATCTTGTCTTGTATCTTGTCTGATACAGGCTCCCAGAATTTGTACTTTCAACAATAAGAAGTATTATTGATCCTTCCTCTGCTCCAGAAGTAATACATGAAACTGATCTATAAATTTCATAAAAATATTAAAAGAGAATAATTTTTTAAATAATGAAGCAAAAGATTTACAGCTAACTGAATGATAAAGATGTAATTAGTTGTTTTATCTAGGCATAACAAAATAAAAACTATAATGCCACAAACACCCAAGCTTAAAGTCCTGGATTTATTCTTTACTCATCATTCCCATTCATTTTTTGGTTTGGTCACCAAGATCTGTTAGCATTTGTTCTATTGATAAATCTCTACTGTCTACCTCTCCATTTCCATCACTGGAGTCTGTCTGATTCCAGTTAACTCATCCTCAGAATTTCATCCCTGATTTCTCCAATACCTTCCTTTACTGACTCCCATTCTTATTTTTCTCCTATTCTCGACTTCATTCTTACTTTTTGACAGGCTAATACATCCTTTAGATAACTACAGATTAACATGCCTTAAAGATCACAGTGCTATGGTTCTTAGTTATTTTTTCTACTAGATCTTAAGTTTTCCTAATTTTTAGTGAATCCATTCACATTTCTATCTTCTCTCTTTTCCTCTCTACTTCTATTTTGTTATTTACTTCCTAAGCTGAAATGATTCCTTATCCCAACTTAGGTCATAGAACCCTTCTCAGAAACACTGCATCTATGGGCCATGTCTTCCAATAAATACACACAAGAATACTTTCAGCAGTACATATTATAAGGCTATGAAAATTAGTATATAGAAGAGGCTTGTAAATATAATTTTCTTAAAGATAGTAACTCCTATTACTTAAAAATTTTCATTTAATTACTTTTGGAACAATTGTTCTGATATTTACATACTTCTACTTTACTTTTTTTTTTTTTTTTGGTAGCACTTGCTTATTAGGTTTTTCTTCACCTTTTTTATATTCCCCTTTTGACCAATATTAGTATCATAAAAGAACTGTTCTAGTATATTTCAGAATTGTACATTTTCAGGATATTATTTTTCTGCTTGTTGATATTTCATTTTGGAGAGGATATATCAAGCCAGTCTAAGTTTTCCTTTTGGGAATAGGCAATTTTTTTTTTTTTACTAGAATACCAATAGGATATTTTCCTTTAAAATTTTTCTTTCAAATTCAAAGTGTTCAACAGTTTATATCTGTATGTTGACCACTTTTTACTAATTTATCCTGGTCCATGATAACTAATCATCAGCATATTTGGATGAGATCATCTTCATCTAAAAGAAAATAATTATTGCGTGTCACTTAGAACACTTGTGTTCTGTTTGCTCTGATCTCCCTGTCAGGAAGAGCATTTGTGTGTTTCTGTTGGCTGTCTTCCATACTCATCATCCTCGCCCCAAACACAGTGCTCTTTTCATTTCTTTCCTTTGCATAATTGAAGATGTCTAACTCTTAAGCTCCACATCAGAGATTCTCTTGGCTGCAGTGTTCCAACCTTTCACCTTCTGATTCTCCTGGGTTCCCTCCCCAGAACCCCATTCCTGCCCCATCTCTGGACTCTTGGATTCAGTTCCTGTCATCTGAGCATTTTCCATTTTGTGTGGCTTCACTTGCCCTGAGTTCTTATAGAAAAATTGCTTCAGAAGTCAAGTAATTCTGTCTTAGCTACAGAATGTTCCCAACTTCCATCTTCACCCCTTCACCCCAAGCAGTTCTGCAGGGAGCTAAGTTCCTTATTTTTTGTACAACTCTCTTAGAAAGAGACTTGTGACCTGAACCTTAGTTTTACCATTAGTTTTATTAGTCCAGTTCCATCTGTACTGAATCTATGAGAAATGCCTTGTAGTCTATAGCCTGGGAGCGAACAGAGTTCTTCTCCCTGTACCTGTGGGGTACAAGTTTCTCACTATATAAATTGCTTTGATCATTTATTTGAAGTCTGAGTAGAAAAGCAACAAAGCATAATTATACTCTGGAGCTCAAAACTCCTTTTTCCTAAAAAAAACCTAGCATTTACTTTTTTTTCCAGCTTACTACTTTTATAGCATTCCTATTTTGATTTTACTCTAAGAGGTACATTTTATCAATATGGATTATATATGAATTCGTTAAAGGGCAAGTCTTTATATAACGCAAAGCTCTTTAGTCTAAACTAAGCTATTATTTTATCTCCTTTTATTCCTGTAAAAGAGGGAAAGTGATCCACAAATAAAAAAAGCGTATCTATCTCAGAAAACATCTTATTCATAAATATTTAAGAAACCAACTTGAAGATATGCACATATCCATAATGTATGTGTATGATATATATGTAATAATTTATATATCCATAATCTAAACAATCCATATTCCAGAAATAACAATGTTTTGAATATACCATGAAAAATACAACATTCACTAGAAATAAATCCCTATACTCTAACAATCTATCAAGACATTCATAATGATGAAAAACTAGAAACAGTAACTCTCCAATGACAGAAGTATGGTTACATAAGTGAGGCTGTATTCATGGGGGATAGTCTTCTTAGATAGCCTTTACAATTTTCTAAGTAATAAAATCCTATAGAAACATGAAAAATGCTTATGATAAATATTAAATGGAAAAACCAGTATAAAAATTGTACAATACCATTACTACAACTACACAAAGTATGCAGTCTTTAAAAGGATAGAGCAAATACACAATTATTACAATCCTTTGGTTAGCTTGGCAAGGACAATGGGTGTTTATTCTCTGCTTTTGACCATTTCTGTCATTTCTATCATGTCCAGCTATTTTAAAATTTAAAGGATAAATTAAATATTAAATGTTTGCACAGAGTTTTGAAGGTGCAAAAACTTCTTGCACAAGTCCTTGAGATAGGTAAGAATCATATAACATGATAGTCAAACTCTAAAATTTTGATACCATTTTGGAGGAACAATTCATAATTTCTTTAAACTGAATGTCATAGCTTCCAAATCAAAACTAGAAAACAGGACACCTCACTGTCTATCCACTTAATTAGAGATTTGTCTTTCCTGACAGATTCTTAGGGTGTGGGTTCATTTATTTCCTCACTGAATCCCTGGCTCCTGGCCTGGTGCCTGGCTTACAATTAGAATATAGTGCTGTGGGTATGTGTAATTTTTTTTTCTTCCAAAATTCTAAATCCATGTGATTATTTTCCCCTGGGATAATTTTACATCACCATGAAGATTCTGAAATTATCTCAGCATCATTGATAAGTGTTATTGTTTATCAATGGTGATGTACAATGATGTGTACCAAGATGTGCATGCACACACACATATGTATGCAGAAAAGCAAAGCAAATGGAAAACATTTCAAAGAAATGCCATACCCAAAGAAGAAGAAAACGCCACTCAAATCTTCAGTTCTCTAAACTGCAAGCAAATGATACGATTTTGAATAGGTCTTCTTTTAAAAGTATAACATTTTCCCCTTTTGAATATCTTACAAATCATAGCCAAAGTTATAACTACATTACCGCCAACTCACAAGACATGACTTGTCTTCAACTTCTATGGAGCTTCTAGTATAGTTCTTATCAGTGTCAGCATATCTGTTCTGCCAAGATGTCAAGTCTTCTATGAACACATAACAGGGTCCCAGGGGGCTGATCATTTGAAAAATGTTCTTCCAAAACTGATTTTTCCTTCACTCTGCTTGGTTTTAGCAATAGCTGGCTCAAAATACACCACAGAAAGGCCCACAGAATGAAAGCCAACCAGTGAGGAAACAAATGTTTGTTGTTGTAGAGATTTGAGAAGCCATGGTTTTTTATTTAGAACTGATGAAACTTAATCTCTGACTGTAAAAAAAACCCCACTCCTGTTGAATGTCTGCCTCAATGATAACGGCCATAAATCTACCCTCTCCTCTTCTACTTAATTTCAAATGAAATCACAGTTGTAGCTATGAAAATATGAGTCATAAATTTTTAAAAATAGCCACCTGTTCATTTCCGATCCCTATGAAAGGTCTCCAACCTTAGCCTTCTTATGCACAATCACTGGTACCCACCTCCCATTTCACCACCAAGGAAATACCGGTCTATTGAGGACCTATTGATGACCTACACAATATTAAGACTATGGCCCAGAGGCCCGAACTTGTGAGTGTATAAGTGATAATATATTCCCTGAAAAAATATGCCCGAGATTGGAAGTTATCCCATGATATTTCCAGAATTTATCAGGATCTGTGTTCAGAGTTTTCCACCATTCTCACAGGGGAAAATTCCAGGCAGTAGGCTAGCCCCCCATTGCTCAGGGTTCCGGGCCCACCTGGAGATCTGAGCCAGGAGGTGCACACCAGTTTCCTAAGGGCTCAAAGACAAAACGGTGTTGCTTTGGCAGCTCAGCGTTTAGCTTGCTGTGTGGCCACCCTCATGAGAGCTGCTCAGCCAGGGCAATTCATCAAATGACTGACATGGAGCCCAGAGCAGCCCGCAGGAGCGAGGGCTGGGACAGGCAAGGCCCAGGCCCCTCCTGAAACCTGCTGGAGTCGGTCGGTGCCGACCCTGCGCATTCCTCCTCGGGGGCAGCCGGGCCCAGGAACCCACCCATCCCCAACCACCTGCCACCCTGATGCCCGCGGGAAGGCCGAGGTCTGCGGGCCCGGGGCTGCCAGCGCCCACCCGCGCGCTTCGGCGGCCGGGGCTGGGAGGCGCATTTCGGCGGCCCGCGCCCCTTCCCCGCCGCGGGTGGGGGCGCCCTTTCCTCCCCCGGGGCCGGGCCCTCGCCCCACCCGTCCCCGCCCGCCTGGGCCCAGCCCGGGCGAAGGTGACCGACGCGCACCCGGGCTGCGGGAGGCCGCGACCAACCTGTGACACCAGCGCTCGGAGCGGTCATGGTGCGGCGGCGGCGGCGGCGGCGGCGGGCAGGGCGGCGCCCACCGCGGGGACGCGACCCTCGCCTCCCGGCTCCCTCCGCGCGCTCCGGCCGGCGCGGCGGCTCCGCGCTGGGCGTGCGGCGCGCTACTGCCGCCGGGACCGCGGGGCCTGCCGCGAGGGAGGTGGGGGGCTTTTTCTTAAAAAAAAAAAAAAAAAAATCAGAGTTGACACTCCCGCAGGGGTTGCCTTGGGCTGAGAGGAGGAACCGCCGCGGAGGCTGCGCGGCAGCTGGTGGGGAGCGGGAGGGTCGGTGCCAGCAGGTTCCTCCTCTGGCGCCGCTGGCAGCCTCAGCAACAGCTGGGCTCTGCGCTGCCAGCTCCTCTCCTGGTCTCTGTCGTGCTCACTGAGCTCGGCCGTGTGCACCACAGCAGACACACACGGGGCACACGCCAGGCCAGTACACAGGGGTCAGCAGGTCCGTGTGCGTGCGTTGTGCGCGTGTGGGCTCTTGCCTTACTGGACACAGTATCTGAGGATGCTGACTGTTTCACCCTGGAGTGTGAAATCGCTACAGAAGGAGTGCATCAGTGACACTTAGCCTGGGTCTTCTAAGCCTGTTGACAATTGTCCTTAAAATTAAAATATTTTGTTATGTGGATAAAACTGGATGTCCATTCAAAAACTAATAGTTACCTCCATGCACTGTAAGAATACCCCAACAGGAAGCTGCGTCTGATGTCGCCTGGGCGCCTAGCAGAACAGGCTTAGGGAGACCTGGGAATCTTGAGCACCATGTCCAGGCCCAGGGGACAATTGTCCTTATTCCCACTCCCTGGAAAGTTTACTCTGGGGATGGCATCCGGCCTTGTAGTCAGATATTAAACTCACCCAGGAACCCTTAACAGTGGTTAACATCGTACACACACAGGCACATAGATAGAGAGGGAGAGAGAAGACTGAATGAAGCTCCCTCTAAAAGAAGAGCCTGAACCCCTGAAGAAAGAACAGTTCCATATCACAAGATGATATAGCCCAAGGGATGGACGTCAAGTCATACGCGCGCACACACATGCACACACACACACACACATTAAAGATGTTTTTTCTGGTTACATGTATTTAATTGTTACCATCTAAAAAAAATCCTATTCACAAGCCGTTCACTTCAAGCCATTATTAGAGCTAGTTTATTGTCCATATTAGCAGTTCTAATTTAAAGACAATGTAAAAATAATCAGCATTTCATAAAACACATGTGAATATTTTTCAAATTTCCAGATTTCAGAAAGACCAACTATATAAAAAGTTAAGTTTTAAACAAATGATAAATCATATGGACTTATTTAAATAACAGAAAATAGAAAATAATTTAAACAATGGTAAATCTATAAACAATGTATATAGAAAACTATTTACCAATTTATTTATCTTAAGTCACCACCTTCGATTATTTGACCTAAATGCTAGCTTATTTCAGTTTGTACTTTAAAAATATATAGCTGTGTAGCATTCTTTGGAATTCAAGTTAGAATGACCCATTAGAAAATCATATTGATGAAATAATTCAAGCCAAGATATTTATAAATTTTTGAATGAAGTGATAAAGACAGCAGGGCCCCCAGTCTCAGTACCACTCTTTGCCAATCAAGCATTGCAGACCCTTCTCTGCACATGCCTGCTATGTCAGTATCTCTAATTCAGGCTTAGGAATCAAACAGTCTCCTGGACAATGTAGAGTGTCATTGGAATTCTGTGGGTTCAATGAAGTAGTCATGGAGAAACTCAGTGCACCCATCCAGGAATCTGTAGCAACTCACTGTGTATAGGAGTAGACAATCATCCTAAAAGGCAGATACTTACGTCCCAGATACCACCTTACTCCTTCTACCTGCTCATCATTCTTCTATTTTCCTATCAGTAAAATTAGGGAAGATGGATAAGCAACTTTTCCAGGTCCAATGGGATCTGTAACTATGCTCATTTCTATAATCTAATGAAAGTGAGTTGCTGCCCTATGGGTTCAGAATAATTCAGAGGTGTGTTTTATTTGGCTTGCAACAAATTTTTGACAAATTAAGATCAACTACCAACATTTGAAAATCATGAGATTTTTATTTACTTTATTTTTTAAAATTTTTCATTGTTGAAAGTATTACATATGTCCCCCCCTCCCCCGCAATTACCCTTTCTAGTCCACCACCACCCCTTGCCCCAGGCCCTCACCACACTATTGTCTGTGTCCATGGCTTATGCATACAAGTTCTTTGGTTGATCTCTACCTACCTACCCACCCAATCCCGCCTTCCCTCTGAGATTCAACAGTCTGTTCAATGCTTCTATGTCTCTGCATCTATTTTGTTCATCAGTTTATTTTGTTCATTAGATTCCACATATGAGAGACATCATGTGATACTTGTCATTCTCTGCCTGGCTTATTTCGCTTAGCATAATACTCTTTAGATACCTCCATGCTGTCTCAAAGGGTAAGAAATCCTTCTTTCTCACTGCTGCATAGTATTCCATGGTATAAATGTACCACAGGTTTTTTTTACTAACTCATCTACTGATGGGAACTTGGGCCCTTTCCAAGTCTTAGCTATTATAAATTGCGCTGCTATGAACATAAAGGTGCATGCATCCTTTCTGATTGGTGTTTCGGGTTTCATAGGATATATTTCTAGAGATGGGATCACTGGGTCAAATAGCAGTTCCATATTTAATTTTTTGAGGAAACTCCATAATGTTTCCCATAATGGCTGCACCAGTCTGCATTCCCACCAGCAGTGTAACAGAGTTTTCTCCACATCTTCGCCAGCACTTGTCATTTATTGATTTGTTGATGGTAGACATTCTGACAGGTGTGAGGTGATGCCTCATTGTTGTTTCAATTTGCATCTCTCTGATGATCAGGGACTCTGAGCATTTTTTCATATGTCTCTTGGCCATCTGTATGTCCACCTTGGACAAGTGTTTATTTAGATCCTTTGCCCATTTTCAATTGAACTGTTTATCTTCCTTTTGTTAAGTTCCTTTTATATTTTGCATATTAACCCTTTATCAGATGTATCACTGGCAAATATGTTTTCCCATACAGTGGGAAAAATAGATGCATTTTAATGATGGACGGCCTGGGCAAGGTTTAACACAGTTTATTTCTACACCTCCCAGACAGGAGCATGATATTGAGTGCCTCTTGGGAGTCTTTGTCTTCTCATAAAAAGAATTTCCAGGCAACCACAAAGCATTAATTCACCATTCAAATATTGGAAGGTTTTGGAAAAATAAGACATCTTACTCTTTCCTTAAGGCAATGTTTCCCAAGTTTTCTTGATCAGGATCACCTGGGTGATCTTAAATATTTTCAGGACAATCCTGATTAAGTATCTTTGAAGTAAGATATGCAACTATGGAGGATCTCTCTTAATATAACAGGTATCCCCTTAAGCAACACAATTCCAGTGGTTGGTAACTATTCATAAGCATTTCTTTCTTAATAGACCAGAGTGGATTTTCCCACTCTCTTCCCTCTCCTACAAGTCCCCTGCACCTCCATCCTCATATAAACCTTGGAGCAGTACTGGAATCCCAGTAGACCCTGCACTTATGTTGTAGCTGTGTGATCTGAAGCACTAAAAACGTGTGAGTGAAACTAGGTGGTAAAAGACCATCTGCTGAGTCAAATGTGAGGTCTTTGCAAGATTGTCATATGGCCATTTAATGTTTCACATAGTTCCTATTTGCATTTAAATCAGCCATAGATAGGAAATAGGCTTAGCATATCCTCAACAGCAATTTTTTTAAAGATGATAAATACCTTAAACAGAAGCTATGGATATTAAAACGGGCAGAAATTTATTGGAGCAAGAAATGCAGTTGATTTCTCATATGGAAAAATAAACTGCCTAATGATCTGAGAGGGATTGCAGAGGACACACTTGACTTGGAAAATCATATGATGTACAGGTAACTGGCCCTCCCCCACTATGCATACTTTACAGGTTAATTGAAAAAAATTCTTGGCTCACCATTCTTCCTACTTTAGATTACATTTTCAGAGGAAGCTAAATTCTAGGAGAAAAAAAAAAAAGAAGGCTGTGAAATCTGGGATAAACAATAATATCAGTTAGGCACTCAGGCTGGGAGCTAAACAGAGGTCTCATTGTACTGAGCAGGAGCTGAGCTGATGGCCCAAAGGAGCTGGTGGAGTACTGAAAACAAAGGGCATGTTTCAAGACAATCAGTCAGTAATCAAGTGGTACAAATTTTGACTATTTAATAATAAAAGCTTCTCCCAGACAGCAGTAAATATTTGAGTTTAAAGTAACCTTTAATATCTCATTTATTATATAAAATATATTAATAAGTTCCCTTCAAGGTTGATGGAATGGGGCACTCCTCAAGACAACCCACTCAAAAGTGCTAGCTGAGGGGAGACGGGTTCCAGAATGGGTGACAGAGAAGAGGTGTGATGAGCATCACTTATCAACTTGGGGCCAGGAGTGGGGGCTGTTGTTCATAGAGCTAATTTTCCTCTTGGAAATTGCCCAGAAGTTGGGAGCAACCAGAATCCTGTGCCTGGGTGGAATAAACAATGGGAGAAACAAGTAGATCTCAATAGCACTACAAAGGAGTGGTCAGTGTTGGCTACTATTGGTGCTATCCCCAGAGCTCTTTACCAGGTCAGGATGCCCATTCCCCAGTTGCTATTAGGATTAGTGCTAATGTCTCATAACTGTCCCCCTTTTCACAATTGGAGATGCCTCACCCTGGCAGATAAAACCTCACTCCCACCCCAGGAAAGGGGGCAGTCTGAAACCAATGAGAAATGGACAAGCTGGCATTTCTGTGTAAAGGTGGATCAACTCTAGTGCAATTCATCTCTGGAGTTCTCAGTATCACCGAGCTGAAGCTTGACTCCAACTACATCTTTCCTTGGCTCCTTCTCCTATTCTCCTCTGCTATCCTCACTTCCTTTCACCTGAAAGTATCCCTTGAATAAACCATGTGCCCCTGAATCCTTGTTTCAGTCCCTGCTTCTAGGAAGCTAATCTAAGAAAACTTTCTATTTTGCATGCTATTGCAATAGGAGTTAGTACTTTCATTCTCTTACTAGTTGTCTCTGTATCCAGACACCTTATAAAACTTTAGTCCTGAGAGTTCTAAAAATGTAATATGTTCTTTATAGATTTTCTGCATACATAATAACCAGATCTCTGGGCAAATCAGTTTTGCTTTCCCTTTCCAAACTTACACATTTTTTTTCTTTTCCTTGCCTTTCTTGGCTGGCCACCTTGGAGATACTGGACACAGAAGTTGTTCTGGGTCTCAAAGGGATAGCTTCTAATATTAACATTATGCATAATATTTGCTATTGGCTTTTTGGTTGATAATGTTTTTTAGTTAAGGTTATTTTTATTTCTAGTTTACTAAACATTTTCTTTTCTAATTTTGAGCAACTTTAAGAAATATACTTTTTCTACAGCTATTGAGAGAAACATGATATTTCTCCTTGAACCTATTAGTGCTGTGAATGATAATATAACATCATCTTTAGTGTTCTCTTAAATTATGGTATCCATTGAAAGCATAGACAACTAGAGCAAATGGACGACTAGAAGAAAATTATTTACAATGAAAAGCTGCTTTATATCTGGATCAGAACAAGATATTATAACTTTTTGTTTCAGGGTAAATTTTTCTCATTAGATGATTAATAGTCATTATCAGGTGGAGTAGTATACTCAACAGTCACCTAAAATAAAGCCTTTATTTTTAGATAAAACAAGTCCATTTGGAGACATCAGAAAAAATCTATAATGTACTAATTTTCTTATGTAGCGCTTTCAAGCTACTCTATATTGTAACTTTAAGTTGCTACTTCACAAAACCCTGGGATTGCCATTACAGAGTATGAAATAAGGGTGTTTGGTCTCTGCTCTAAAACATGTTCGTAGTACTCCTAGCACAACACCTGTTGGAAAATTTAAAAAGCATGCATGATTTTACACATACTTAATGTTGAAATCATCTTCTAAATAAAAGTGTTGACTTATTTCAAGCATAATTTTCTATCATTCACAGTCAAAGATGTATCAAATGATTTATTGTACTTCACTTTGCAGAGTCAGTGGAGGGCTGGGCAAAGACAAGACCTTTCATACTGTGGGGGAGGTCCTTGAGAAGATGTGACCGCCAGTTGACCAGCAAGCCCTTTGGTCAGTTATGGTCTCCATTGAAAGCATAGACAACTAGAGCAAGCAGACAGCTAGGAAAAAAAGCCCCTTCTGTCCTTGGAATATATGTTCTGCACACAGAGGGAGCCATTTTCAAGAGCACAGCCTTGAGAGGGCAAGGTGTTGAGGCCATGTGGACTGAATATGTGACTGACGCTCAGGCCTCTACGTAACCTTTTAAAGATTCTGGTGGGCAGGTGCTGGGATCTCCTCATTTTGAGTCCATCTAAGAACAGCCTAATAAGTATGTTCCCTTGCTTATTAAACTTGCTGCTTACCAATCTGGAGTGGCCTGCCTCTTTCTTTGGTCTGCTTTACCCTCTGAGTATAGAGGCCATGTTCAGCTTTCACCTGGGCAACCCCCAAGTTTGCAAACCAATACATATACTAGGCCCTACTGTTACCCAGATTCTCTTCTTTCAAGAACTTTGAAAACAAACAGCAATAACTTTATGAAAATAAGTATCACTAGGTCACAGAAGGAGAATACATAGCCATGATTTTAATAAATTTTGTGATAATCCATATTGTACAAAACACAAAAGAAATACAAGTTCATCGTGTTCCAAACCCTAGGCCACTTATTTAACAAATGACAGCTAATCCAGGATTCAACAATATATTTTTAAGCACAGTATAATTATTTTAAACATGATGGCCTAGTTGTACAGACTAGCTTTGGTAACCAAATCTGTTTGGAAAGGAATTAGATTTCTCTGTAATTATTGAGTTAGGTCAGGCCAATGAATTGTAAAAGCATTAATATGAATGAACTGCTGGTACATACAACAAGCATGCTAAGAAACCTTACACAAGAGTGATTGATGTCATTTCATCAATATGGGTTTCAAAAATAGTGGTGGAAAAATATCAGAACAGCAGTTGGTTCTGGGGTGTAGAAAGGGTTGACTGGGAAGGGACAGGAGAATAGTTTTGGGGGAAGCAATGAGAATGTTCTGTTTTTTTAAGAGTTCTCTATTTTATGCAAATTTAATGTAAAAAAGACTAAAATATATTGAACTAAAGTTGACAGGCATGCTGAATTACTGAGGCAAAAAAATGTATGAATGTCTGCAGTTTACTCTGAAATGCATCAATTACTAAGATGGATTGATGGGATGGATGGAAGAAATTGGATGGGTGGGCATGTAATAGAGCAGGTACAGTAAGCATCAAGGTAGCATCAAGGTGGTGGGTGCATGTGAAAATACTGAATAATTCTTTCAATTTTTCTTGGGTTTGAAATTTTTCATAATCAGTTTGTTAGAAAACTATAAACAGAGCTTTACCATTTCCTACTCTCATATTTCTTCCAGCTCTTGCGAGGATTGCTTTTGTATCTCTTAACTAGTCTCCTGCCTCCTGAAATTTATTCCCAACACGGCCAACCAGAGCAATAAGCAAAACTAATTACTCCTCAAAACATTGTGAGGCCAGTCCCATGACACTCAGAGTGAAATTCCCGGTCCTCTGACGTACCATGTCCTACATGACGTGGCCACCATGTGGCCGCATTACCACTCTGACCTCTCCTCCCACTAACCATCTCCTTCAGGAATTTTCTCTCTGGTCATATTCATCTCTTTCCTATTCCTTAAATTATCTGGCATGCTTCTATCTTTGGGTAATTGCACTTGCTATTCTTCTGTCTGGAGTATTTTCCCCTCAGAAATCTCTTTGGTTCTCCCACTCCTTCAGTTCTTACATATCATCTCAATGAAACCTTCCTTGTCTGCTCAGTATAAAATTTCAATGCCCTTCAGCCAATATTTCTTATTTCCATTTTAAAAAAATTTTTTTTAATATTTTCTCCATAGCTTGTTTTACATAGTACCATTCTCTGTCGTTTACTTATTTATCTTGCTCACTGTCTACACTCTTGCAATAGAAGCTCCATGAGAGCAGGGATTCTGTCTGTTTACCTATTACTTCATCCTCAGCACCTGGAACAGTGTTTAGCACAAACTGGGCACTTACTAAATATCTGTTGAATGAATAAAGGAATATCTGAGGTTTTGGATCCTTTCTTTTATGAAAATAGAATAGTATAATTGATTATAGAGAGACACATGATTGACTTAGTAAAGTTATGCCATTATGGGAATTTGGAAATAGCAAATTTGAATTAGAGCTAAAATCAAATGCTTGGCTAAACTTTGAGCTCGGCACCTAAGTGTTTTTGTCAAGAGTTATACAGAATAGCAAGAAATCAATCAATTCAGTTGAAGAAGAGATTGTACCTTGCATTGGAAGGAGAAAGCATAAACCACACAAAATGTTTTATTTCAAGGACTTACTTCCTACGCCCACAGATTTTTACTTTTCAGAATCTCAAATATATGCTCTTTGTAGGAATTGCTGTAAGTTTAGTTCACTGCTGTATCCCTGGCCCGAGAACAGAGCTTTTATATGGCAAATGTGCCCTATTTATTTGTTGAATAAATGATATGAATGTTGATGTTGTCATTCTTATTGAATAAGTTCAATTCTGAATATGATTATGATGTTAATAGTGTCATAGTTTATTTACCAAGTGCTTTTGTGGGATGGTCAGGAGAAGCCCATGAGTTAGCTGGATATCTATGTGGGTCGCCTGAAATTAAATCCTCATCAGCAATGTGTACAAAGAAGTGGAATCTGGTGTCAACATGAAAACTGCCGCTGAAATAAAAGTCCTTGTGTATATGTGAATAATTCTCTATAAGTCACTGATTATGGTAAAAGGTGTGATCTGTGCATATTTAGAGAAAATGACTGCTAGTCTAGTCTGGGTGTTAAAAAAAAAAGACACCCCTTTTATGGATAACTCAATGCATGGCAGGGATCATGGCGTAGAGCAAATAGATCCAGGGAGGCCTGGATTTCAGCCCCCACTGATGCCCTGCCTCTGGGCAGGCCACAGCCTCACAATCACAGGTCGTGGACTTGAGTGCGAATTGCTTTCCAGAATGTGTCAGTTTGCATGTCCACCATTATTGTCTACCACGTCTTACTGATTGCTTGATTTTTATAATGTAAGCCCTGACATTTTTTTTTTCTTTTCGTAATGCAAGTGCCTGACTTAAGTTTTGATTGCTGAGGCATCCATTTCAAAGAGGGCTATCTTGAATAAAGGCATTGTCAACCACAGGACTAAATAAAGAGCCAGGCCACCCCCTCCCACTGTGGCTTCTTTGTTTTAGAAATCTTGGTTGATTTTAATAACTGACCATTTGGGCTACTTGTCTGTTTTCACTTTCTTTCCACACTTGAAATTCCTGTTCTTACGTTTTTCACCAATAAAGAGTGAGCCTGGGAAACCCTAGGCCCCCACCTTCGAACCCAATAAAAGCAGAACCGCAGTGCCATGTATGTTCTCTCTCTCCACCAGCGAATTCGCTGTGTGGCCCCAGGTGTGCTGTGAAATTTCCAGGTCTTGTAAGTAAGAAACCTGTATCCTTTCCAAGTTTCCTGTTGGTTATTGCTGAAGGGCATCTTGCAATCATAAGAACCACCAGGGTTGGTGCAGCTATTACATTGGTTATTGATAGACTGAGACCAGCCAAAGCAATTTTACATTTCTTGGCTAAACTAGTGAGCTAGTACCTTTAAACTACACTTTTATGTATTTTCTATTTTTATGACTTGTCTTTTGCAGTTATTTGCTCATTTAATTGAAAAACTACAATTTTCTTATCAATTTCTAGACATGTCTCTTACGTTAGGGATTATCGATGGTTTTTTCATAGTTTGAAAATATTTTCCAAGTTTGGTATGATTTTTACTTTTTTTTAAAATATATTTTTATTGATCTCAGAGAAGAAGGAAGAGATAGAAACATCCATGATGAGAGAGAATCATGGATTGGCTGCCTCTTGCAAGCCCCCTACTGGAGATGGAGCCTGAAACCTGGGCATGTGCCCTTGACCAGAATCGAACCTGGGACCTTTCAGTTCGTAGGCCGACGCTCTATCCACTGAGCCAAACAGGCTAGGGCTGATTTTTGCTTTTGTTAGTGATGTTATCAAAAGTACAATGAACTCTAATAGCCTTTTTCTTTGTGATTTTTCACATTGTTGTTACTACACACACACACACACACACACACACACACACACACACACACACACACTGAGTGGCCAGATTATTATGATCACTTGACGTTTGTAAGCAAATTAGCTATAATTTCGCGCTGAAGCTGCTAGAGGGCCAGACCATTATAAACAGGGAAGCAGGTTGTTTACTGTGACAGTAGAAGTGATTTTTTTCTGAAGATATGAGTAAACAACTCCATTTAACAGCCTTTGAACATGGGATATATATATATATATATACTGAGTGTGCCAGATTATTATGACCACCCCATCAGTACTTCATTGGGCCACCTTTTGCCTCCAATACTGCAGCGATTCTTCTTGGCATTGATTCCACGAGATGTTGAAAGGTGATGCAAGGAATCTGACACCATGCCTGAAGAATAGCACTGTCCAGTTCTGTGAGATTTGATGGTTGTGGAACCAGCTGCCTGATGGCTCTTTTAACTTTGTCCCACAAATGCTCAATTGGACTGAGATCTGGTGGTTGTGGGGGCCACCTAAGCAAGGTAAAGTCTCCCTCATGTTCTTGAAACCACTCCTGCACAATACAAGCACCATGGCATGACGCATTGTCTTGTTGGAAGAAGCCATCTCCATTGGGATACGCCATCAACATGATAGGATGAACTTGATCAGCAACGGTACTTAGGTATGTTGTGCTATTCAGACATTGTTCCACACGAATTAAAGGGCCCAAATCATGCCAGGAAAACATGCCCAAACCATAACACTGCCCCCACCAGCTTGAAGGGTTGTACTCATGCATGTGGGGGGCATGCTTTCATGCTGTTTCTGCCAAATTCTCACTCTGCCATCTGCATGATGCAACTGGAAACATGATTCATCGGATCACATGACTTTTTTCCAATGCTCAATTTTTTCCAATCCTTGTGTTCCTGTGTGAATTGGAGACGTTTTATCTTGGTAACTGCAGATAGCAAAGGTATTCGAACAGGTCGGCTTCCATATCCCATACGATGCAGTGTATGGCTAATTTGCCTACAAACGTCATGTGGCAATCCAGCCACTCAGTGTGTGTGTGTGTGTGTGTGTGTGTGTGTGTGTGTGTGTGTGTATTTGTTCCATCTAGAATTTAGTTAGGTCATTAAAAAAATTTTTTAAATAATAGTTGACCAATTATTTCATCATCACTGTTTAAATTTATTGGATTTAGAGGTAAGGACTGATTTTGAGCTATCATTTCTGTTTTGATGTAAATGTCTACACTTGAACAAAATCTACTCCATTTAAGTATTTTCTCTGTAAAACATTTATAATAGTTGGAAAGAAAATTCATTTGCCAAATCTTATCATTACAACATTTTTATACACTTTCTTAACTATATTGTAATTACTTCTATAAATTAATTTAGTAATCATTTTATGCTGTCCAAAAAATGTAACAAATTAAGATATTGAATGGCATTTCATTACTCATTTGGGTTACTTTTGGAATATTTGATATCTTTGTAATATTGTTATTCCATTCAGGAAGACAGTACAGCTCTCTTCTCATTGATTTCTAATTTGATAGTTGGCATCAAGTTTATGTATTTTCCCTTCTGCAGGTTTCATATATTTCATGCAGAAGTCATTGTTAGTAATCTTAAATATTTGGATAACCATTGGTTCTGTGATTTTTACCATTATATATCCAGATTTGTTATTGCTTTACCAAGGAAAGATGTCTGGTCTTGTAAATTTATCATATTTCTGAACTTTTTCTGAGTTTTAGACTTTTTTTCTGAATTTTAGAAGTTTTTTTCTGAATTCATAACAGTTGTAATTATTTTACTAAGTTTAATGGGGTGCACAGAAGAATACCTCTTTTCTCTTTTGAGTGGTTCTAACATTGGTATTCTTTAGTTCACAACTATTTCTAAAACCATAGACTTATTTGAGGTTTGTATGCATACCTGAGAATGTTGAACGATGAACAAGGAATTTATTTAGATCTCCTTGTCCATCATCACTTCAATCATTGGACACCAGAGACTGAATTATGGAGAAATGTTTCTACATTTTCTGGGAGTTTTCAATCTTGTTACATATAAAGATTATCAGAGGTAAAAACTTGGGTAAAAAGTTTTCAACTTATATTATGTCAGCTATTTTAGGGTAGGCATTAAGACCGATTTTGTTGTGTCCCCAGCACTTATAAGACTAACTAATAGCAGCAGTCAACAAATATCTGTTGGGAAAAAAAATTGAAGAAATGCATGTGTCTATAGGAGAAAACTAACCTGATACTGACAATGAAAGGCTTTGGAGTGAGTTTTAGCCAAATTTTTCTAGCGAGAGTTCTTGCCATTTCTATAAACATTAATCCTAAACACATACTAGCAGACATTGTTGGTTGGCTGACAAAATAGTTTTCTCTCTTCTTGGCCATATACTCAGAGCAGAAGCCAATCATCAACTCCAATTATCGGCTGAATTAATTCCATTTCCTCTCCAGTAGTTGCTTTAGACATATGCATATGACATATTTCTGGCCAATGAAATGTATGAGAAAAACTTCTGGAAGCTCTTGAGAAGAGTTTTTCACTCTTAAAAAGGAACATTAGTCAGAGACATGCTTTATTTATTTTCTGAAGACATTCTGGGTGAGTTGTGTGAATTGCTGAGACTTGGACTTGATGTAATCATCTCGTGACTATGAATGGATGAGTCTGAGACCAAAGCCAACAGCCTGAAGGAGATGGAGCAAAAAGAAAAGAACCTGGCCCCTTGGGTCATTGGTGAGCTGCTGAAAAAAACCCGAGATTTTGTGAATTAACATTTATACCACCTTTTACTAAGCTTCCAATTATGGGCAGTTGAAAGCATTCATGAACCAATGGATACAAATGATATTTAGAAGCACACATAAACTTAAATGAAATAAATAGCCCCTGTCTACTGTATTAATAGTAAAAACACTTTCAGTCTTGTTTTATATGTTCTTTTAAAAGGAATAAGAACTTTATATTCTTTTAAAGAGAGGGATTCTTCAGACATTTGGGGAAAGAACATTGCAGATAGGACATAGAGGGCAAAGGGCTGGAAGTGAGGGTAATTTTGAAGAAGATCAAGGAATTCAATGTGACTATGACTTGGTGAGCATAAAGATAAGTGGGTGAGGTGCAGGGCTTCTGGGTCCTTTTAAAAACTTTGGCTTTTGCCCTGGCTGGTGTGGCTCACTTGGTTGGGCATCATCCCCCACACCAAAAGGTTGCCGGTTCTATTCCCAGTCAAGGCACATGCCCGGGTTGTGGGCTCAGTCCCCAGTAAGGAGCGTATAGGGGATAGCCAATCAATGTTACTCTCTCACATTGATGTTTCTCTCTCCATATCCCTTCCTCTCTCTCTAAAAATTAATAAAAATATTTAAAAAATAAATACAAACTTTGGCTTTTATATTTCCCTAAAGAATGAAATGGTTTTCAGCAAAGGAGTGCTGTTTTAGATTGTTCTTACTAAATTGTTAAGAATACACCTAAAAGGCTTAAGAGCAAAAGCAGAAAGACCTGATTAGGTGACTTCTTCAATTCAGGCGAAAGAAGATGGTGGCTTGGTTTGGACTGATAGCAGTAGAGATAGTGTGATGTGTTCAGATTCTGAATATTTTTTGAAGAATCTGGCAGGATTCACTCATGGGCTATGAGAGAAACAGAGCAGGTGAGGATAACCCTGAGGTTTGGGGGCCTGAGGCTGTGGAAGAATAGATTTACCATTTATTGAGATGAAGAAGGAGCAAGTTTAGATCTAAGTGTGAGGTAAGGCAATAACAAGAGCTTGGTGTTAGATAGGTAACATTTTATATGCCTATTTTGCATTAAAGATGAGACTCTGAGTAGGCATTTGTGTCATATATATACACACACTCAGATATAGGTATATCTGTATGTGTATGTATAAGCAAGCATTTGAGTATTTTATATATATATGACAGTTTCCGGGTGCAGAGAGGGGCTAGAGTTATAAATTTGGAAGTCTCTGGTATAGAGAAGGTACTTAAATCAAGAGACTGGATGAAATCATCTAGGTTTCTTTCCTATGTGTAAACATAAAATAGAAGTAGACCAAGACTGAGCCGGTACACAGTATCATTTAGAGGCCAGGGAGATAAGAATGCAGACATTATGTATAAACAACTCTTTCAAGGAATTTTGTTATAACCAAAGGAGAGAAAGGCAGTAGGAACTGAAGGAGGAAGCCGAGCCAAGACAATTTTTTTTTAAAGATAAGAAACTTAACAATACGTTTTATGCCAATCTAGTGGATAGCGAAAACTTGGTGACGCAGGGAAGACAGGAATAAATCGAACATGTCCCTAATGAAATGTGGGAATCCTCTCTGCTTTTAGGTCTGGAGGGCTGGCCCAACCTAGAAGCAGAGATGATTCATCCACCCATTCATATTACTACAAAGTTAATTCCACTGAGTGTAGGTCCTAAATGCAGGGAGGTGGGTAGTTTGGTGGCACATGCTTCTGGAAATTATCCTCTGATTTTATTATTATTTCCATGAAATAGGAAGAAACTCATTAAGAAGAGTGAGGATAAAGGAAGGACTTGAGAAAAAATAAATGGTGAAATTATTAACTAGGAGTGTGGGGGAGTGGCTGGATGAGAAAAACATAGCATGATTACTGGCAATCTTATGGACCCACTTGAGATTATGAATGTAATTTGAGACATGCATATTTTTCCTAACCATGTTCAGTTGTGTGAGTAGAGGTAATGACTGCAATCTATTTTTCCAAAGGTTGTAGTTTAGCCTGGTGAGTAATACAATATCTTTGAGCCCAGTACAATGGTAACAAGGCTTCTCGTGAAAGTTCATTGATTTCACATCACATTATTTCTGCAGGTACTAAAGTATATGCAAATGTTTGGGCTAAAAATAAAAAGAATTCAATAAGCTAAAATCAGATTTATGTTACTTTGTGAAGTCAGTGAATCTTACACTAACACAGATTTCTTAGAACTTGATAGCTCTTCTGTTCATGGACGATATCTACAAAGAAGGGAAATAAAATGTATTATCAAAGGGGAAAAAAATACACACACAAAAAGCCATTTGGAACAAATCAAGTAAAAGATGCTTTAATAAATATGCATTGTGGTTTATCTCCAAAACTACTTAATCTTATTCACCCCAATGGTAACCTGAAAATTTTATTTTGAGATTTTACAGCTAGACTCTATCAAAATATATGACTGTTTCTTAAATAGTACAAGTACAGTAGTTGAGAAAAATTTCTGAAAGAGATGGGAAATATATTCACCCTATATATTATTCTATGTTAATATTTTGAACACATTCTTATTTTCATACTGTCTTACATGGTAATTATTTACATTCAGAATTATGGTAATTATGGCAATTATTCTTATTTAGATTTTAAGGTTTCAAAAGAGAGTGACCTAACCTTATACTGTAAGTCTTTGCATTCCTATGTTGCCTTATCTAATACTTCTTTACCCTATAAGGTGCTTAATCAGTATTCACTGAATAAATTAACTAAATACCAATTAGTTCATAAATTCAATTATTGAAGATTTAAATGTTTTGCATGAAAAATTTTTGCATTTGATCTAATAGGTATTTCGGGTAAGACAAATATTTGTGTATTGGAAACTGAAAATTTTCCATTCCCTGACCAGAAACCAATCTCAAAACACAGCCGTGATAATGTCTAATTACTAAGCCACCAGGGAACTGAAGTTTCCTATTTTAGTGTGAAAATAAAGTAGAGGGTGATGTTGAATAAGAATGTCCTCATTAGTCTTCAAAAGAGCCTCACATTGAAGAACTGGAAAACGCCTTCAGATGTCATTGGCAGCATCTATATCTAGGCAGGAGGATAACTAAATTATATAAAAAATTACTCTGCATTTTACACAAAAATAATCAGTAAAAAACATTCATAAAATTTTCTATCTGTAAATATTGATGTTTTATAACAAAAATTATGACTTATAAACATAATCTGGATGTTTTCTTTATGTAACACCAAGCCATGGGTATAATGAATCTTTGTAACTAAATTTGTGTACTCAAGCAATGGTTTTCTTGTTTTCAAAAGCCATCCAGTTATCCAAGAGTATATTAATTTTTTAAATAGTCACCAAACTTCTTTTTTTATTTAAACCTATGTCCTGCCCTTGTCACATTGTAAATGTATATAAATGATTGCTCATCAGGAATTCTATCATGTATGTGTGTATATGCTTATATATTACTAGAGGCCCGGTGCACAAAAATTTGTGCACTCGAGGGGAAGGGGAGGTCCCTCAGCCTGGCCTGTGCCCTCTCACAGTCTGGGACCCCTCGGGAGATAACGACCTGCTGGCTTAGGCCTGCTCCCGGGTGACAGAGGGCAGGCCCAATCCCTAGGTACAGCCCCTGGTCGGGCTCAGAGCAGGGCCAATTGGGGAGTTGGGGCGCTGCCCCCTGTCATGCACAGAGCAGGGCAGATTGGGAGATTGCGATGCCACCCTCAGTCATGCTCAGGGGAGAGCCGATTGGGGGGTTGGGGCACCGGCCCCTATCACACTCAAGGCAGTGTCAATGGGGAGGTTGCGGCACCACCCCCGTCACGCACAGAACAGGGCCCATCAGGGGGGTTGGGGCTCCATACCCTGTCATGCACAGAGCAGGGCCAATCAGGGGGTTGGGGTGCTGCCCCCTGTCACGCACAGAGCAGGGCCCATCAGGGGGGTTGGGGCTCAGTACCCTGTCACGCACAGAGCAGGGTCAATCAGGGGGTTGGGGAGCTCCCCCCTGTCATGCACAGAGCAGGGCTGATCAGGGGGTTGACGAGCTCCCCACTGTCACTCACAGAGTAGGGCTGATGAGGAGGTTATGGCTCTACCCCATCACACACAGAGCAGGGCCCGTGGGGGGGGGGGGGTTGGGGCGCCGCCCTCTATCACCCACAGAGCAGGGCCGATCAGGTGGTTGGGGCGCCGCCACTGTCACACTCAGGGCAGGGCCGATGGGGAGGTTATGGCTCTACCCCGTCACACACAGAGCGGGGCCCGTGGGGGGCGGGGGGGTTGGGGCACCGCACCCTGTCACACACAGAGCCGCAGGGGGATCGGGGGTTGGAGAGCTCCCCCATCAGGCACAGAGCAGGGTTGATCAGGGGGTTGGGGCACCTTCCCCTGTCAGGAACAGAGCAGGGCGGATAGGGAGGTTGTGGCCCCGCCCCCTGTCACACACACAGAGCCGCAGGGCGATCAGGGGGTTTGGACACTGCCCCCTGTCACGCTGATCCCAGTGCCGGGAGGCCTCTCGGCTCCGCTGATCCCAGTGCTGGGAGGCCTCGCGGCTCTGCTGATCCCGGTGCTGGGAGGCATATTACCCTTTTCCTATATAGGATAGAGGCCTGGTGCATGGGTGGGGTGGCTGGTTTGCCCTGAAGGGTGTCCTGGATCAGGGTGGGGGTCCCCACTGGGGTGCCTGGCCAGCCTGGGTGAGGGGATGATGGCTGTTTGCAGCTGGTCACACACCTTTCAGGGTGGGGGTCCTCACTGGGGTGCCTGGCCAGTCTGGGTGAGGGGCTGAGGGCTGTTTTCAGGCCGACTGAAGTTCCCAACTGCTCCTTTTTTTCTTTTCTTTTCTTTTTTCTGGGACAGCTTTAGCTCTTGCTCCAGCTCTGAGGCCTCTGCTGCTGAAAGAAGGTATCTGGTTTGTTTAGGTTGTATAATCGAAACTCTGTATCATCTCCAGCTCTGAGATCCCGGGCTCGCTGAAAGCAGGTTTCTGGGGTTTTGTTTAGCTTCTATATTTGTTACAATGTTTCTTAAACTGCAAGCTCAGAGGCTGGCAAGGCAGGCGGGGAACGTTGGAGTCCTCCGTCACTGAAGCAAGCAAGCCGCATGTTAGTTTCAAGCTGCCTGGCTGCCGGCCGCCATCTTGGCTGGCAGTTAATTTGCATATCTCGCTGATTCACCAATGGGAAGGGTAGCAGTCGTACCCCAATTACCATGTTTCTCTTTTATTAGATAGGATTCTTTACAATGACAGTTGCTGAATGTAGCCTAACTACTTTCCCTCCAAATTAAGTAATTCATTTTCTCTTGATCAATCATTCAATATTGAGCCACAAATATTAGATAGACCTGACCATATTTATTGGTCATAAACAGTTGAATAGCATCAATCTTATATGCTTCAAGCTAATATATCCTACATAATGTTAGTTGCTATGCAGTACACAGAAAATATATAATATGTCATTTTATTTTGAATTTTCCAGAAGCAAAATTTTGAGTGTTATTAATTTTTAAACAAGTGCTCCCAAGAGAGACCAAATGGGGAGGATGCAGGACAGGAAGGGGAAGAAGATATACTCAATTGTGCATTTTTAAGCACAATTTTTGGCATGTGAGTTTTGCCATAGAGAATAGGATTTAGCAGGGTTATGTAGGGGAATGCTGGGTTATAATTTATACCTCAGAGTTGTCTAAATTTTGGCAAATTTTCTGGGCTTACAGTCATTGGTTCATGGCTTTGAGAGGGTAAGTGGGAGGCAAAGAGGGGTGAAGGTGAGGAAATAAAAAGGAACATCTAGGCACTTTTGTTTGCATTTGCTGACAACATGGTCTAATAGTCTGAAGGCAGTGCCCTGAAGAAGATATGAAGGTGCTGGGCTTTGGAAGTACACCAAAGGAACTCCACTTACACCTTCAGGAATTGTGAATCTGAGACAACTTGTGCAGGGCACTGATTATGTCTGCCACCTACGGTAGATTCCTTGAAAATGCTGAGAAAATTCAACCACATAAGGTGTATGAGGCAGTTACATTACAATACAAAAATTAGTTAAAAATGGTCACTATAAGTCTAACAAAAGTTGAGATAGTCAAAATTATTCTTATGGATTGAAGAAGACTGGACTTGTGGAAAGCATTGCACTAAAGTAGATATTTTTTAAAATTAAATTTATTGCAGTGGCATTGGTTAATAAGATTATATAGTTTTAAGTGTACATTTGACTCATATGTAGGATATAAACTAAAAGCAGCAAATGAATATACAAGAAAAACAAACAAACTAAATTAGATCTTTTAGATCTTTAAAACTTGAAGACAACTGCATAGAAGATAAAAAGGCCTTTCAAGTGTCTGAAAAAGCAAAATTTGTATATTTGGAAACAAATGTTGAGAAGAAATTAAGAGTACAGGAGACTTTGGGGGAAGTTACACCTGAGAAGAGGAAAGGGAAGAAGCATGATTAGGCAGGGGAAGCCATCATACTACTGTGCTGACCTGACATTGCTCTATGCCAGCCCCTGGGCAGCTCTTGCACAGTGATTGTGCCTTAGAGGATACCACATTGGGCAGAAATGGCTAGGCTCTCAAACACTGCCTTTAACAGTCAATGATGGGTCATCCTGAGAAGAGCTTGACCTTGGCTAGAAAATTAAAATAGTCTCTGAAAGGGCCAACAACTTGAGACTTTCAAAAGACCACATTCCTCACATCTGGTTAACTAGTCCCTTCTACGAGGGGTTCTGTGCAATGTATCTTCATTTCTGCACTTAGGACTAAGTGAAAGACGGCATAAATTATGGAATCATGTAAACCAAACCACTAATTTGGAAGAATATATGCACCCCTATGATCACTGCAGTGTTATTTACAATAGCCAAGATTTGGAAGCAGCCCAAATGTCCATCAGTAGATGAGTGGATAAAAAAGCTGTGGTACATTTACACAATGGAATACCACTTAGCTATAAAAAGAAGAAAATGTTGCCCTTTGTGACAACATGTATGGGCCTGGAGAACATTATGCTATGTGACATAAGCCAGTTTGAGAAAGACAAGTGCCAAATGACTTCACTCCTATGTGGAATCTAACAAACAAACTGAACTAACAAGCAAAATAAAGACAGACTCATAAGTAGAGAACCAACTGACAGCTTCATGTGGCGGGCAGGGAGGGTGGAGGGATTGAGCAACAAAGGGGAAAAGAAAGAACTCAGGGACATGGACAGCAGTGTGGGGATTGTTGGGGAAGGGTGGTGGGTGGAGGTAGAATAGGATATGGGGAGATACATGGTGATGGGAAAAAATAAAATAAGAGATTCTAAAAAAAATTATGGGAACTTATGACACAACATCCCTGACTGTAAGAGTGGACTATGAACCACTTTTTAAATGAGAAATATTAGAAATTGTGAAAAATATTTCTTGGGTCTGTCCTCCTAATATTTTTCTTGTATCTCAAACCTGGTATTCTTAATGGCATTCACAGATAAACACTATTTTTTTTTAATGAATCGATGAATGATTGCAGGCAGGTAACTGTTGCTAAAGGAAGGCTGTGGGGATGTTCCAATATTCAAGCTAAAGCAAAGAACGCTGAGTTATCGGAAAAGAAGTAGCAGGAAAGGAGAAAGAAGGAACTGAAATGGAAAAAAGAGAGGTGAAGGACAAATTTTGCCTTTTTTGTCATTTAACCTAATACTAATTCTGTTCCAAAATCAAACTTAATCCACATATACTTTATCTATAACTTATTAGCATTTTTAAAATTAATCCTCACCCAAGTATATTTTCCCATTGATTTTTTAGAGAGAGTGATGAAAGAGGGAAAGACAGAGAGAAATCTTGATGTGAGAGAAGCACATCAATTGCTTGCCTCCTGCCCACACCCCGACCAGGTCCAAAATTGAACCCTGGACACTCCTCAGTCCAAGGCTTTATCCACTGAACCAAACAAGCTAGGGCAATTTATTAACATTTTAAACTTGGTTTATTTGCATGACTTTTGTGAGAAACATATATTCCACCTAAGGATTAAATAAAATAAGATGTCACATCTTGCTGATACTCAGAGGCAATTATTTTGTTCACATTTTTAACAAATCTGAAGCAAGATCAGTAACAATTGCTGGCATCTTGCAATGTTTGTTGACCAGGCAGTCATGATGATGCACCAAGGTCCAAAGCTCTCATCTTGAAACATGCAAAAGTGGCATCAGCCTCTTGAAATAAAATCCCAGAGACACTAGCAGAGCAATCTTGGAATCAAATAGGTGTGGTGACCAAGTGCAGATCATGGTGATGTAGATGAGTTTAGCAAACTTCTAGCAGTTGAACCCAAAATCTGGCTAGCTCTACATACATGCCAGTAAATCAGCACAAAAGAGGTTTGACTTTTTATATAGATTGTTTAAGTAAAACTGCATCATTAACACTTATTGACATAGAGGATTATGTGGTAAGGAAAAAACATAATCACAAAACTCTAAGTTGAATAGTGAATATTAGATTCTGCAACATTTTAGGAATATCTCAACCAACTTACTTCACTTGTGCTTTCCCTTTTATTTATAGAACAGAGAGCTATGATAAAAATAAGTGTACTTCTAAAGAAGCTTAAAAGGTCTCTTTCAATAATTATGAAATAAAAAATGTAACTGATAAGAACATATGTTATAGTTTAAATGGCCACATTTTTTCTTTCTCAGTGGTATGTAAAATAATGATGAATCTTACAATAACTAACATCTGTATTTAATGAAATATGGCATGGAAAGTGACTGGCATGATAGGTTCTCAATGAAAATAAATGGATTGATTTTTCAATTATTTGTTACTTCACAAATCTTAGAAAACCTAGGTACTAAAGTCACTGCAGTAATTCTTTGGAAGAACTAACACAATGGAAGTAAAAATAAAAATATACAAGTTAAATCATTTGATTAATATCTTCTTGTTCCATTTTATAGTTTTATCTTAACTAAAAGAAGTATATGCTATCTCTTTCTATCCACAATTATATCTAATCAATTGTAAATAGTAATAGGAAGAGAGTTAATTAAAAATATAGCATGTATGGCAGTTTTTAAGTTATTAGCTTTTAAAATTAGTACTTTTAAAACAACTTGACCAAAAATCTGTCACAGAATTTTGAGAGCCATTCAAACAAAGTTTAATGAGAAAAAAATCTGACAATTATGAAACAGTGAACTCAATTTTCCCAATTGTGTTCAATACCCTTTCAGTATACCAGGAACTATGAAAGACATTTAGATTTTCAATAATTTTTGAATATTAAGCTTTATTGGACTCTACAATGCTAAAACAACTGATTTAGGGGCAGAATTAACTAAAGGAGAAAGTTGTTTGACTATTTCAACCAGAGCTTGAAAGGCAAGAGTAATTGCTGATGTTGCTGTGGTCCAGAGGGGAGCAGAAGGTGAAAGAAGTGATAATTGACAGAGTAACTCACACACAAGATAATGAGCTGCCCTCTTTTCAAGAACTGACTGTATGATTCCGGTTCTTAGTCAGCTACTCAGTTATTTTTCTTTTTTGGTTACTGGCTTTATTTACTTCTCTCACTTTTTCAGAGGCAATTTAATTCACAACCCAATTACAATAATGTATCTCAATTGATTAACAGGCTTATATCAAATAAAAAATGTTCTGTGAGATAAAAGTTTTGCTGACAAATTTCTAAAAAGAAAATTTTTGCAAGTTGCCCTAGTCAAACAAATTGCATTCAGTTTGTATATCTTTTATACCTATCATTTCAGTTTTATAAATTGCATATTACTGTGGGAAAATGCTTAGCTCTGATATGGGCTCCAATACCACTACTATTATTCCCATCATACTTACCAGTGTCTCAGACACCACACTCAGGGCAAGCATCCTGACTGAGATACTAGCACATAATCCACCAAGCATCTTATTTGGAGAATGAATCCTACTCATGTTGGAATAAGAGTGAAAATAATGGAAATAGTAGTGTGAATAAAATTTGTAAACTAAGTGGTGTATGGTATACACCACACAACAAGCCTAATAGTGCTTCAATGAGGAGGAAGCAGAGAGTCTACTGAGTCTAGCTTCAGAGACCAGCCTGTGAAGTGGGAAAGGCCCTGGCACAGAGCTCAAATAAAAACGTACATGAATGAAATTTTTTTTTAACTTCTGAATGCATATGTTATATAAAATAGCTCTATATAAATCTCATTACCAGAAAACTAATTACTAGTTTTCACCATTTTCTCCCTAATGTAGGTTCAAATGTAAACATATATATATATATATATATATATATATAGAGAGAGAGAGAGAGAGAGAGAGGCCCAACACACGAAATTCGTGCAAGAATAGGTCTTCGCAGCCCCAGCTGCCTCGGCCCTCACAGCCCCAGCTTCATCCAGAAGGTCGTCTGGAAGGTTGTCCAGGCTGTTGTTCCGCTGTATAGCCCTTCAGTCAATTTGCATATTACACGTGTATTATTATAGATATTCCTATTTTCCTCTTTATTACAGGAAGATTTTGTAAAAATATTTTCAGAGAGAAAATATAAACACAGAAATTAAAATGGGAGTAAACCAATGTTTCCTTAAACCATGCGACTTTGGAAACTGAAATTCAGCAGGTTAAAGAATGCAGCCAAGATCAGCTATGGGACTATGGAGCCAGCATCAGAACAAATAGTGCAGTGTTCTCTCCCCTTGTCTGTTTCTGATTATATCCTTCCAGTTGTTATCAACTGATTAACAGCATCATTTTATGAATTAAGAGTCTATTAGTTATGATAAAATAATATTGAAATGATAATCTTTTCCCCCTGAAGTCAATGTAAACAACGTCTAGATTTATTTCCCTAAACTTTCCCTTCAGCATCAACCAGAACTGTAAAAATACTCAGAAGACTGAAAGATTATTTCTTATCCCAGAGGCTACTAATATTTCCAGGTGTTTTTACTACATGTGAGGAAAAAATGCCTTCTGGTCCTGCACTAATGTCTGGAAAAGATGTTAACTAAACACCTTTTTATTCCACAGCTCAGGCCCAGCTGAAAAGTTCTTTTTCTTGGAAATTTAAACTTATTTTTATTGCTGCCTGGGAATATTTAGTGTTCCTGAAAGCTTTGGGGTACATTTGACTATTTGCAAACCTGGAAGCCTCCTTTTAACTGAAAATATTATCCAAGTGGGTTTTAAGTGAAATTAAGATTTTTAAAAATTCAAACTTGACTCTGGGTGATTGAACAATTAGTGTACATCACATATACGAAGAGTTTTATAGGAGATGCTAATTATCTGACTTTGGATTAGCTTTCTTGTTTTTTTTTCTTTCTTTTCATGAAAAATATAATTTTCTTGCTGATTTTTATACTTTAGTTGCCTAAATTCATTTAATAACAGGGTGTAAATTCTTTCCTTCCATTTTACCTGAAATACTATCTTTTAGTTCAAATTGTTGAATTTTATTAAAGTGTATCAAACTTTTAAAAGTCATTCATTCATTCTTTCATTCATTTATTTATTCATTCAATCAATCATTCTCTAAGCAAATACTTGTTGAGATGCTACTCTGCACCAGGTACTGGAGTTATAGCAAAGTACAAGGGAGCAAGGTCCCTGAGCTCATGGAACTTGCATTTAAACGGGGAATGGTTGACTATACACGGAAAGTAAAATAAACAAAAAACCATAATGTTAGACCCTGGTAAGGGCTGCCAAGGAAATAAAACAGAATTAAGGGTGCTTGGTCAGGGCAGCAGCTTTAGGCAGAAGAAGGAAGAAAGGAAAGAAAAAAGGAGAAAGAAAGGAGGAAGGGAAAAACACAAACACACGTACTCCTAAATAGTAGATTAAATAAATAAATAAATTCTATGTAATAAAAAGGTAATATGCAAAATGACCATCATGCCCTCACACAAGATGGCCATCCCTTTGTGGTCAAAAGATAACCATCATAAGATGGCTGGCTGGAGAGGGCAGTTGTGGGCAATCAGGCCAGCAGGAGAGTACAGTTGGGGGCAACCAGGCCTGCAGAGGAGGGCAGTTAGGGGCAACCAGGCCAGCAGGGGAGGGCAGTTGGGGGTGACCAGGCCTGCAGGGGAGGGCAGTTGGGGGCAATCAGGCCAGCAGGGGAGCAGTTAAGCGTCGATAAAGCTGGCAGGTGAGTGGTTAGGCGATGATCAGGCTGGCAGGCAGGCAAGTGGTTGGGAGCCAGCAGTCCCAGATTGTGAAAGGGATGTCCATAGGGATCGGTCCTAAACCGGCAGTTGGACATCCCCCAAGGGGTCCCACATTGGAGAGGGTGCAGGTTGGGCTGAGGGACACCCCCCACCCCCCAGTGCATGAATTTCATGCACCGAGCCTCTAGTAAATAAATACATAAATGAAATAATTTTTAAAAACTTCTTGTTTAGCCTCACACCTCACACATCATGTTGCCTTTTTAGCTTTGAGTCTTTCTTGCCTTATTGATATGAAAGACAATGATGAAGGTGTCCAGCTCTACAATTTCCATATTGGAGGGGATATAAGAATGTCAATACTATTGTAAGTGGGGAGACTGTCTTGGATATGAATGATCAACTTTAGTGGAGGCTTTTTCTGACAATTCCTGGTTAAGGGTGCAGCTGTGAGGCATTAGCAGCCAATACTACCATCAGCTAGGCGATGGGTGCATGGGCCCTGGACAGGGAATCCTGGTGGAACATGCATTATAGAAATAGAGTCCAAACATAAAGTATCTGGTATAAAATTATAGAGGACTTTAGCTTTATGCTATAAACAATGGAAAGCTACTAAAATATTTTTCAATAGGAATGGGTGTGATGAAATTTGTATTTGATCTCCTATGGAGCAGGATAAGGGTGGATACAAAAGGATGAGAATGAATGTAGCAAGACCAGTCAGTAGTCTATAGCCATGGTGTACAAATAAAAGTAAATGTAAAGATGTTGAAGTGGGAGGCTAGATTACTAAGAAGAAGAAGCAACATGATTCAGGGATTTACTGAATAATCCAGGCAAACAATTGAGAGGAACTAAAGATAGCTCTCAGAATTATGGTTATAAGAATTAGGTAAAAATGATATAATTAATAAAAATTGGTAATATGAAAGGATCTGATGTTATTTAGATTAATTTTGTATCTACACGATGTCAGGAGGATACTAAAGTTTACAAATGTCATGTGACAACTGATCCAGAAACCACTGCATCACCCAAATTCTCTGTTATTTAAGTATTACATCATTTCCAATGAATTTATTTATGCCAAAAATATATATTGATATATAATATGAATTGGGCACTATTGTAGGTGTTGGCAGAAAAGGTGTGAAAGCCCAAGTTTTACCTGGTAAACTAAAATTACTGAGACCACTATTGGGACTTTCCATAGGAATCTTATGAACACGATGAAGACATAGGTTGATTGCAGACAAAGCAGGACACTGGTAAGTGGTTGGATTGCCTATTCAGTGTTTGCTGATGAAGGGATTGCCATGAGCTTAATAAAATTCTCACCTAAGTTTAGGCCTCAGCCTATTTTTTTCAACTATGTTATCAATAATTTGGATAAAGAAGGAGAAAATGTATTCATCATAATTACTTTTGAAGGATGTGAGAAATATGAAATAGTATCAGATAAATTGAACAAAGAGAAATAACAACTTGTATTTTGGGGAAAATATACTTGTGAAAGCCCACTAATGGAGTAATGAGACAGTCAAAAAGTTAATTTGATCATCAGTTTATTAGTAGAAATATAGTATATGAACTGAGTGCTGAAAATGCCAACCTATGAGTTAGACCTAGGCAATAGGATGCTCCCCTCTCCCTCCCCTGTCTTTGGAGTATACGTTCTGCCCACTGCTCCAACAGGGGGAACAATTTTCAAGGACACAGCTTTGAGAGAGCAATGTGTTGTTGATAATAACTGGATGGTGCATGTGACTGAACCCAATTAAGGCCTCTATGTAAACTTTTAAGATACTGGTGGGAAGATGTGGAGATCTATTTTTCTTGTGGTGATTACCCAAGAAAAGTCTCAATTTTCTTATTAAACTACGACCTATGCATCTAGAGTGGTCTGACTCTCTCTTTGGTCTCTCATTGTCCGCTATGTACAGGAGCCAGTTTACCGAAAAACAATTCCACACACATTAGACAACCCCTACTTTATGGTCTCAGTTGTGCATGTTATACTTTACAGAAGCATCCACACCAGACAGAGCAAAAACACTCAGAAAATCAGAGCATTGAAGGCTTGAAGTTGTAATACACGAGGAAGTGGTGATAAAAATGAGAATATGTATCTTGGGAAGTGTAGAATTATTTGGATAAAATGATGGGACTGGGCTACCTACATGTTATAGCTTAAAATATTAAGCTTTGGCCAGGCTACATGACCTCTTGGAGTAGATCTAAAACCAAGGGGTGAAAACGTTAGAGCCACTTTTACAAAGAGTTGTGTTCTTCTGAATGTTTGTTTTCTTGATGAGTCTACCTAATCATTTGGCAGTTGTTGTTGCATATTGTCAACAAATATAGTTTTGAATTAGATAACCTTATTTTATTTTTATTTTCAATTTATTGATCTTTTTAGAGAGAGAGAGGAAGGGAGAGAGAAAGAATATTCAATTTGTTGTTCCACTTATTTACGCATTCTCTGGTTGATTCTTGTATGCGCCCTGATGGAGTTCGAACTCACAACTTCGGCATATCAAGATGACACTCTAACCAACTGAACTAACTGCCCAGGGCAGATTAGATTGCCTTTTCACCTTAAAAAAAATCCCTTGAATCCTTAGATTCTGTGATTTGTGACCTGAGGAGTCAAAGACTACCTTCAAGGACTAAGATGTTTTCAATTCCTTTGAGTTTGGTTCCTGATGCTGGGGGTCCTCCCAGGCTCCCCCCACTGTGTGTCCACTACCTTGGCTTTTCTTCAGAGCTCTCACAGGGTCTTCAGGGTCAATGAGAGACTCATGGCCTCCCATTCAGCAATGGAGCTCAACATCTGCTCTCACAAGAAGGCGTGTTCTTGAAGTTTCTGCAAACTGGGAGATGGGAGATAGTAGGCATTTAGGACTTTGGCAGAAGAACAAAAACACCAACAAAAAGTTTGCTAAGAGGAGAGAATTTTAAGTTGGTCTTTTTATTTTGACAGAGTTTTTGTGGACCCAAGACTTTCTACTGAGTCAGCCATAATAAAACTATTTCAACTTACTGGGAATATTATTTCTGAGTCACAGTAATACAATGATCAGAACATTTAAATGTTTTCAGTCACTAGTACATACTATCTTTACGTCACAGCAGCATACTCTCAATGATAATACTTTTTATTGCACACCACACTATGAAAACACCACAAGTTAAAGACATTTCTTTTAATTCATGAAAGAAATGTTCAAACATCAGGTCCCAATTTCACAATGATTCCTTTTTTTCCCTCAGAAAATATGCAAACAGTAAGTAACTCATGACTCATTTATTAAAAGTCCCATGATTTCAGTGTAAATTCTTAGTGAGGCTTTGGAATCGAGGCTTCCTTTCTACTGTTCCCATATTCTCTGAGTCATCAAGGTTTTTAGACTTTGGCAGGAGAGCCTGCTCCTACACCCTCATAGTGTGACACGTGGCTAGGAAGGACTATAATGGCAGAACTTGAACTGTGAGTGAGTGTAAATACCATGCTTAGACCCAGGCATCGTGGCCCCAGCCCTCAGCCCCGGACTTTGCAAGGCTCCTCCAATTGTGATGTGCAAGTAGATTTATCAGGATGTTGTTAAAATACACCTTGTGATTCGGGAGGTCTGGGCTTGGGACCTGAGAACTTACATTTCTAACAAGTTCCCAAGTGCTGCTGCTGCGGCAGGTTCACAAATCCACTTTGAGAATTACTGGTTTAATGACTCCCGCTGTCTTTCCCCCAGACACACGCCCTCCCCATGAGGTGAGTCTTTCATGCAGTGCAGGGAGCCTGCCAACCCAAAGCCTATGTCGTTCCTTCTAAAGCAGGACTCCAAGAATTCCCTTCCCAGATCACTCTGTGGCTTATGCACACCTCTCCCCAGTCTATACACCCCATGGTCGACCCAGCCACCAGCCTGTACAGGCCAGGGTCTGAGGGCTGACCGAGGACAGCTATGTGGAGGAGGCTTAGCTGTGGGCTGGGGTGTGCCCCAGGCAGAGCTCCTCCTGGTGCAGATTGATGCTGAGGAAGAGAGAGGGAAGGGGTGGGCTCCAGCAGGCAAATGTTGGAATGGTCTTATATCTGTTTATATAACTGACAGGGAGAAATCCCATCCTTTATAGCTTATTCCAACTTTTAGGTTGTAGAATCACAGCTTGGATGGTTCTATTCACGAGAAACCACTGCATCCAAAGTGCTCTTGTGAGAACACGGGAACAATGTTTTCTTCCTTTCCATATAACCCTCCACAGCAATTTTCCCCAATGACCACACAATTTAAGGGACAGTGTGTAGTGTGTGGGGTTTGAGATGCCACAGATTTTAGCTGAAATCTCGCTTTAACTTCTTGTGTGATTTTGAGAGTGTCAGTTACTTTTTCAGAAGAGGCCATTCTTTGCCCTCAGTTTCTTGATCTATAAAATGAGAATACAAATGTTTTCCTACTCTCTTGCACCTCTTCCCCATTTACACCCAACTTCTACTTGATCCTTCATTCATCAGCTCAAATGCCACCATACTGATTAGATCAGGTGCCTCAAGATTAGTGGTCGGCAAACTGCGGCCCCTTGAGTGTGGCTCTTCCACAAAATACCACGTGTGGGCGCGCATGTACAGTGCGATTGAAACTTCGTGGCCACACTCAAGGGGCCAAAGAGCCGCATGTGGCTCAAGAGCCGCAGTTTGCCGACCACTGCTCTAGATAATCTGCAAGTCACTGCACTTTTTCATTGCATTTGTAAACCTTTGTTCTTTAATATTTGTCTTTTTGTTTTGATTAATGTCTATTAACCCACTGGATATCAAGAGCAGGGGTCATCTCTCCTTAATTTCCTTAATTATGTCCTCTCTACCTGGCACAGAGGCCGGAACCTAAGAGATGCTAAATCCATGCTTGCTAAATGATCAAACAAATGTTTGGTTATTGTCACAATTAGAGATAAAATATACTAAGTGACTGGCACATAGTAGGTGCTTAATAAATGACATGGATGAGTTTTCAGTGCAATTGATATTATAATTAGACATTTTATCTTGTTTCCTCATACTTGATTCATGGAGGGAAATGGGGTGAATTTGGGACAGCCATGATTTGAACTGTCCAAGTCAAGAAAAAAATGTGGTGTGATAAACTACTGGCTTGAACAACTAGAATCATGATACACTTTTCAAAGGCTTAAGAAATGAAAAACCCACGATTTAAAACAAAGGGAAAAAGTACAAGTAAAAGTTTTTTGTGTTTTTTTTTGTCAATGTTGTTAGTTCCTCAGAACTCATGCCCCAAACAGTGCATCTTCTTAAAAGACATGTGGTGGATAACTCCTTTACCCAAGTCCTCACGCTGACATCCTCTGCGCCTCCTCCCCCTCACTTCTTGGGGCTTATTTTATCTGTCCCTTCAATATCAGCCAGCCCAAATATTATCCTGTCAGATATTTCTGGGGCCTGTACTTGAAGAGACATTTCTTTTTTTTAATGTCAAAATAAACCATCTGCTTGTACAACTGTTTCTAATTACTTTCCTGCCTAAACTCTCCACTTGAGGGCTTTGGCACCAGCACCCCGCCCAGAGCGGTGCTGCTGCCCAAATCTTCACAGGCGGCTCATCAACGCACTTGCAGCTCCCGGCAGAGCCCGGGATCTGCGCGCCTGAGTGTCGGTGTGTCCGTCTGCCCTGCCTTCTGCCGGTGGCACCCCGCCCTCCTGCAGCCCCCCACCCCCCACCCCACCCCCGCGGTGAGCCCCTCCTTGCAGAAGCACAGCTCGCCTCCGCCGCCCCGGAGCTCAGCATGCGTCCCGCGGGCTTCAGGAACTTCTTGCTGCTGGCGTGCTCCCTCCTCTTCGCGGGGCTGTCAGCTGTTCCTCAAAACTTCTCGCCATCTCTGAGGTAAGTTTGGTTTGTTATTCAAGACAGACTTGCCCTGCTTTGTGCGGCAGGGCTCAAGCCTGCAGGATGGCTGCCCTAAGGAAGTTGGACACAGGATGAATGTTTTCAACCTGCTCCCCTTCCTTTCCTTATATATCTATGCTGCGCGTGGCTCCTCTTCTGTTCTTGTTGCTTGTACTTTGGACAAAAGAACCACCGAATAAATAAATAATTTCCTCCTCCGCCAATGCATATCTGGAGGAATTTCTGCCATGAGTTGAAGGTAGTTCTCTCTGTGTGTATCTATGTGTTACATTTTGTATTACATTTGTAAGAGACTTGGAGGCACATTGCAAAGCTAAACCTTTAAAAAGTATACTTTATAAGCACTGCTTAATGCAGCTTTAGAAAGCTTTGTGTCTTATGCCATCATAACCTGTATAACCCTTTCTATATATTCATTTCTTCCTTTTCATAAAATAACTGCCCTGGCCATCAGGTAGTAATGGGGCTTTTCAAAAATAACTGAAAAGGCAGCTAAGTGTCATGCTTTGGATTGATCTGTATTTAATCTTCATGTGCATGTAAGATTCGGGTACACAGTTCCCAGGGGCGGGGCTGGATCACCTCTATCCAACCGGGAGATGGCCCGATGCCTAGGTGGGCAGGTCATTTCGGGTCAAGGTCATTTCTCAGGCGATAGCTTATGGGCGGTGCCCCTTACCGGGGATGCCAGGGCACTTCTAGAGGAAGCTGGGCCCCCAGAGCAATGCGGGGCCTCGTGGGGTTCTGTCTGCATCTGGGTGGGCTCGGAGCAGCAGGAGCAGTGTCTGTGCTTGACCAGGGCCCTGCTGTGGTTTGTCGCCCATGCAGAAGCGGGCCAGGCGCCACGTGCAGGCTGTCCCGGGCCGAGTCCGAGCGCCGCTGCAGGGCGCCCGGGCAGCCCCCAGGGGGCGCTCTGTGCCACGGCCGGGGCCGGTGCGACTGCGGGGTCTGCATCTGTCACGTGAGCGAGCCGGGCGTGTACTTCGGGCCCCTGTGTGAATGCCAGGAATGGGTGTGCGAGACCTACGACGGGAAGACCTGCGCAGGTAAGGGAGGGCGCCGTCTCCTCTCGCTGACTCACCGGCACGCGCGGGGGCCAGGAAACCCTCCTTCTGGGGTTGCTGCCTCTCCCCACAAGGGGAAAGGGCGGAGAAGTGTAGGTACTGACCTCCGCTCACAGCCCCCCAGGAAGTTACTGCCATCCCAAATGTATCCTTTTGTTAGTCAGTTCTGGAATTATGCATGATAATACTTTCCTCCACCCTAGAGTTCAAACTTCAGTGGAAATAGTATTTACAAAACTCATTCACTTACTTATCTCACTTGTCTCTATTTTAGTTTCTTGTTACAGACAAAACCTCCCAACTTCCTCACAAATGGAGTTATTTTGCTGGGTTCCACACTAACGTCAATCATAATCTTTGCAGAACATAAGCCTGAGTTTTATTTGTACTAAGGCAATACAGGGAAATACCATTTTCCTAAATTCCAGGGTGGGGCAGGCAGTGTCTTTGAACCCTGATTGGCCCTCTCATACTTAGGATATAGTTCACAGATATAAGTGCATATCAGGAACTGTGACAAGAAAAACATAAGTCGTCCATATTTACTTAGAAGCAACTGCTTTTGTATTGTTTTAGCTGCTTGAAATTTTTAGCTGCAATGAAACTTGTTATTTTGTAAGGGTGGAGTGAAAATAAGTTCACTGCCTTGCACGTTTTTAAAAAACATATTTTTATTGATTTCAGAGAGGAAGAGCGAGGAAGAGATAGAAACATCAATGATGAGAGAGAATCATAGATCGACTGCCTCCTGCACTCCCCACACTGGGGATCGAGCCTGCAACCCTGGCACGTGCCCTGACCAGGAATTGAACTGTGACCTCCTGGTTCATAGGTCAATGCCCAACTACTGAGCCATACGGGCTGGGCACCTTGCACATTTTTAAGTGATTTGGGCCCTGATTTTGGAAAGGGTCAAGGTATTTCTTTAGAGAGAACACCCCACCCTCTACCAGTTTCCCCTAAATATGCCATTTACTTAATGCCAAGAACCTCAATTAGGTCATTGTGAATGACACAGGCACTCCATTAGTATAAGGACAACACAGCGCATTCCAACCAGGGTTTGGCATATTTGTAGGGGGGAAAAAATCACAACTTATTTACCCACAATATGTCTAAGAATAGAGTCCAACGCTAACATACAGAGTTCAAAAATATGTTTATAGCAAAATGCTTTTTTCTTGACATCTGGGCCCAGGAGAGCATAGAGGGAATGCTTAATATGCAGGCTGCTTGGCAGTGGGAAAAATAGTCATATAAGTAATTCAGATGGGCACAGGTGCTTCTATGTGATTTGTTTACCCTAGGAAGGCTGTAGCTCAACCCTTTAAAAATAGTGAATGCCACAGCTTGTTATTTTAACTTCATCACTCCCATAAGCTTCAATACTTAGCTTTGGAATGAAAGCTAAGTATTGTCTAATATTTCATTCCAAATTCAACTTCTACCCCGCTTTTCTGGATCTTATTGCCTCTGGCAAGGCCTCCTCAATATCATGAGTTCTGAATACACTTTCTAAAGGGCATTTTTCTGTTGTTCTTTCATTGGAAAAGAAGAAGTAAGATGGGGTCTTCAACCAGTGAACTAGTCGTCAGATCAGCAGCTAAAATCAGAAGCTTCTCTGGTTCCTGTCTTTAAAATTCTGCAGACGGAACGCTGCGGTATACAGTGTTCTTGTTTATCTTCCATGGGAAGCGATTCGTTGTTTAACCATGACATCTTAGTCACTGCGTTCCTTCCTCCCTGGTATCAAATGCAGTACTGAGTCACCCATGGCTTTGCGTGTGTGTCCTTCCCTGTAGAAGCCAGTCTATGTCTCTTCATTTCAAGGTTGAATGAAGTAACTGTTCATTTTCCATTGGCATCACTCTGACGGATGCCCTTTGAGGCCTGTGCTACAGGGCGTGGTGCAGAATCAGCCCCTGCAAATGCTCTGACTCTCTTTGCCTGATCCAACGAGGAAATCCTTACATACAGACCACCGGACTGCCTTGCCAGCTTGCCCACTTGTTCTTTGCTTTAAATTTAGCTTCTCAATTTCATCTTCAATTGTTCCCCCTAGCTGGTTTGCTCAGTGGATAGAGCATCGGCCTGTGGACTGAAGGGTCCCAGGTTCGATTCCGGTCAAGGGCACATGCCTGGGTTGTGGGCTCAATCTCCAGTAGGGGACGTGTGGGAGGCAGCCAATCAGTGATCTCTCTCATTATTGATGTTTCTATCTCTCTCTCCCTCTCCCTTCCTCTCTGAAGTCAATAAAAATATATTAGAAAAGTAAAGAAGTAGTTCCAATATTATAGCTAGTAACATTGAAAGATAGCAGGTTGTCTTTTTTTTAAATATATTTTATGCATGGCCGTAATAATATTATGTTTTACACATATACACATATTAATATGTAGTGAGCACTGACTTTGCGCAAAACACTGTTCTATGTGGTTTACATATGGTAAACCTCACAATAATTATGTAATATAAGTACTGCTCTTATCCCATTTTACAGACAATGAAATCAAGTTTAAGTAACTGCTCAAGTTCACATAGCTGATTTAAATCCTGGAAAATTTCCTCCAGAGGACAAAGTGTGAACCACTCTAAGATATACTACCAGAGCAGAATTTTATTTTCTTCACAGAGGTTGAAGAGGTCTCTGGAAGCTACTCTATTTCCAAAAAGTACTTACAGGGGCTTATCCTAGAGGTGAAGGCCCAAGTGCCCATCCTATATAATAAAACCCTAATATGCAAATTGACCAAACAGCAGAATGACTGGCAGAACGACAGGTTTCTATGATGCACACTGACCACCAGGGGGCAGACACTCAACACAGGAGCTGCCCCCTGGTGGTACTTCCACAGGGGGAGCACCGCTCAGCCAGAAGCCGGGCTCACAGTTGGTGAGCGCAGCGGTGGCGGCGGGAGCCTCTCCCATCTCTGTGGCAGCGCTAAGGAGCAGTGAGCCAAGCAGTAAGGTGCAGCGAGCAGGCAAGCAGTAAGGAGCAAGGGGTCCCTGACTGTGAGAGGGTGCAGGCCAGGCTGAGGGAACCCCTACCCCAGTGCACAAATTTCGTGCACCTGGCCTCTAGTAAAATGTAAAAGACAACCTGCTGCCCTAGCTGGTTTGGCTCAATGGATAGATAGATAGATGGACGGATGGATGGATGGATGGATGGATGGATGGATGGATGGGTGGATGGATGAATAGATGGATAGATAAGATAGATAGATAGATAGATAGATAGATAGATAGATAGATGATGAGAGAGAGAAAGAGAGAGAGATGGGGATAGATAGATAGATAGATAGATGATGAGAGAGAGAGAGAGATGGGGATAGATAGATAGATAGATAGATAGAAGATGAGAGAGAGAGAGAGAGAGAGAGAGAGAGAGAGAGAGAAATGGCTTGGCTTTGTATTTGTTGGGCATTTGACTCAGTGAAGGCAATTTAGTTTTCTTAGTGTAGTCTGGTCCTGTTGTTATTGATCCAGAACTCAAAAGGTCAAGCAAGGATAGCTATTTTGGCCCAGCCTCACAGCAGCTGTATGAGATACACCATGCCCTTTTAAAGTTAGGTCCGTTGGGATTCTAATGCTGTGAATCATAAGAAACATAGTTATTTTAGTTTGCGCTGATTGAAAGTGATCGCATTTACAAGATCACAAGTGGTCTATTTCTTCCAGTATTCACTTGTTCCTGGCCCATGCATCTTCCTTGGAATTCAATAGCATGAAGCCTGGCCCAATGATTGGTCATGCGGGTGTTATATTCTAATAAGGAGTAACCTAATTTTGGTGAAGTATGTCTTGGAGAATAGTAAAATGTTTGGTTACATAAAAAAACACCTTTCAGTTAATATTTCAAGGCATCCCTGGAAACCCCCAACAGCTATGATTACACTTAAATAAAATAATTGGTTTCTTAAAAGATATTTGCTAATCACTTTTAATATAAGCAGGTCTACAGTTGTATATTAAACAGTTTATTCTTATATTAGTTTTTAATTATTTTCCATACTAACAAATGTAAATCTACTTCTGCCATACCCCCTGTAAATGTATGTGTGTGTTATATATATATATATATCACTTAAAAGAGTTTCAGTTTTGCCCAGCTGGCACGTCTCAGTGATTGAGCATCGACCTATGAACCAGGAGGTCATGGTTCAATTCCCAGTCAGGGCACATACCTGGATTATGGGCTTGATGCAGGAGGCAGCTGATCAATGATTCTCTCTCATCATAGATATTTCTCTCTATCTCTCTCCCTTCTCTGAAATCAATAAGAATATATTTCAAAAAAAGAATATATATTTTTAAAAAAGAGTTTCAGTTTTAATAACTGGGAAGAGCTAACTGAATTTAGCAAACACTTATGACATGCTGTATATCTCTGTTTGCTATTGAAGGGGGGCAGAAAGTTGAGGAGAGCTTCCCATTGAGTAAGGAGGTCAAGAGAAATACCAAATACCTATAATTCGACGCAGAATATAATTTCTACAAATTTTTTTGAGGATTCCTTCAAGGCAGAAATTAAATGTTGTGTTATTGTGGTTAGACATTCTGGAGAATGTGGTAGCACATCCATCTTTAAGTTTAGGAAGGTTTTTAGTCCAAAAGGTGGACCGTGGGAATTCTGAGTGAAGAAAAGTTCAAGCAAAGGCGTAGAGGAAGAAAAGTATATGGGTGTGTTTGGAAATAGTGAGGGATTCTAGGTTTGGCTTGGCTGGATCCAGGACTGTGGGAAAAGTAGAAGATATATTGAGAGTTATAGATGGATATATTGTGGAGGACTTTGAACATGGACGTGAAGTTTGTGCTCAGGTAAACAACATACAGGAGCCATGAAGTGGATAAACATGGGAACTGTGGTTAGCGCTTGAACTCATGGCAGGTATTGTGGCGCCTGAGGGCACAGCAAATTGGGGTAGACACTAGAGGGGAGGAACTCTGCTTAGATGCCACTTATATTATAGTCCAACTGAGAGAGAATAAGGTTTGAATTGTGATGAATTTAAACACTTTGAAACCTGCTCCTTAACACCCTCTCCAGTAAAGGAATCTGTTGCACAGGCAGACTCGGATTGCCTCCTTTCATGTGTGGGCATTTTCATCGTGGTCCTAACATCTCCTGTAGTTTCTATTTATTTAATTTTTACTTCTCATCCAAGGATATGGTTTGTTGTTTGTTTGTTTTGTTTTTGAGTGAGAGGATAATACAGAGAGAGAGAAGTACCAATTTAAGAGAGAAACATTGGTTGGTTGCCTTCCATATGGGCCCCGACTGGGGATCGAACCTGCACACGTTTTGGTGTATGGGATGACACTCCAATCAACTGAGCCACCGGTCCAGGGCTCCTGTATTTTGGAGAACGCATTCAGGAGTCCCCCTCTACTAGCTCACTCACCCACTCTGTGCAGTCCTCTTGTTCGAGCCCTACCCTCCCTAGGTTCATCCAGTTTGGATAAGTGTATCTTGTCTTACGCCCAGTGACACATAAAACTAAAGGTTTCCAAGCTCAGGAAAGTGCCAGACCTGCACACCACTTTCTCTCAACTGCACTGCTTTATGTGCACACCACTCTGCAGCTCCACCACAGAGACCAAAATACATTGTCTTTGAGCTAGGCCATTCCCACACTTTGATAATCTAAAAAGCATATTTATCATATGATGGTACTTAGGTCAAATAGTGTCAATAGTGACAAGTTCAGCAATTATTTTTTTTAATAAAATTGCCCCAGAAAGAAAGAGGAACATATAGGAATAAAATTATTAATGTTACAAGTTTTAAATTTGCAAAGCATAGACCTCCTTCATAGGGTTCTCAAAATTCAATATATTTTGAGACATGATGTAAAAGTGACATCCCATGTCTCTTGAAATCATAACGTCCCCTCCCAAAACAAACAAACAAAAACTAAACTGCTCAGCTCTCTGGGCCTCAGACACAGATGTTAAATCTGACCAGTGACTCATGATGCTCAGGGTTTGGAGGTGGGCAATCAATGCCATAGAAACAGAGATCCCAGATATAGCCCTTTGTCTGAAGAATTTCCTGTCTGAGGAGTTATGACGTAAGACAAGACATTTCCCTAAGTTCTATCTCCTGGTTCATGGGTCGATGCTCAACCACTGAGCAGCACAGGCCAGACCCTTCCCCCTTCCTAAAGCTAAGTATGGACGTGGAATAAAATCCTGGCCAAAAAGAAGTAAGCAGACGGAGCGGACTTGCAGAGGTATTTGTTTTGCCCATGTACCTTTCTCCACCTGGAGTTCCAGCAGTCCTTTGAATCAAGAGATGAATAAGGTGACCACCGGTGAGGCTGGCTCAGCACACAAAATAGGAATCTGGCTTTGCGGGACTGGGAGCTGCCATACCAGTCCCAGACAGCTTGGCTCTGGACTACTTTTGCACATAAGAATAATAAAACTTTTATCTTGTTTGCCCCTGTCATTTTGGGGTTTCTGTCATTAGCAGCTAAGGGTAAACCTATTTGAAGCAATGGTTCTATTCAAGAAGTTCAAAACTATTAAAATAAAGCAAGAGTAGAGTATGCATAGTGATTGAGAGCTTGAGTTCCTGAGAACAATAGGGCTGGGCTTCCTTCACACCAGTTCACCTGATATTTAGACTTCAGCGGTTTGGATAAACTCCACAAGACTCCGTTTGTTCTTCTCTACAGTGGGGTCTAATTAACACCCTGGGGAGGCTTATTGTAAAGTTTAAATGCTAAATGAAGCACTTAATAAAACAACTGACACATAATCATCATTCTAAATAGTAGCAATTATGACTGTGTTGTTATTAAACCTAGAATCTCTAAGAGGATTATTCTAAGAAAGAAGGGAAAACATCTATGCTTTAAATGTACTATAAGTAACTAAGTGAACCGTGATGAGCGTATATTCCCTGAACCTCTTTTTAAAGTTTTATTTGTGTTGATTTTAGAGAGGGAGGAAGGGAGGAGAGAGAGAAACATTGATGGCTGCCTTCTGCATGCCCCCTACTGGGGATGGAGCCTGAAACCTGGGCCTGTGCCCTGACCAGGAATTGAACGGTGACTTATGATGCCCAGGGTAACGCTTAATCAACTGGGCCGCATCAGCCAGGGCCCTGTACCTCTTAATATGCTCGATATAATCTAATTTTTTGCTTAGCAGTTTTTAGAAGGTTACTATTTCTAGGAAATTGTGGTGTAATATTTAAAAATCTGGTTTACCAGAAATTAAATGACTATAGAAAATATAAAAAATTATTTATGTATTTAAATGCTTAAATTTTTAAAATTTATCAGTATATTTTAAAAATATTAAAATACAATGCATGTTTGCTACAAAAAGTCAAACAATATATATGTGGGTAAATAAAAATTAATACAGTGGAGATGAATTTTGTGTACAGAACAGGTTCTACATCAGCACATTTGAAGTTTTGTGGTTTGTTTTTTTAATGTGTTTTTATTGGTGTTTTTAGAGAAAGGAAGGGAGAGGAAGAGAGAGAGGGAAATATCAATGTGAGAGGAACATTTCCAAGTGCTTCCTATAGGCAGGGATTAAACCTGCAAACTGGGTATGTGCCCTGACCAGAAATTGAATGGGCGACCTTTTGGTACATGGGGCAATGTACAACCAACTGAGCCATACAAGCCAAGGTTAGACATTTGAAATTTAAATAATGCCCTGACAAATATCTAAAGAAGGCTCTGTGTTTGAGTTCATTACACTGTCTCCAGCACAGGAAATACTAGGAAATAAGTGTTTACTCCATGACTGGAAGGCCATTTTGGTTTGGGGCTGGGTATTAGGTAAGTATCAGGTGGATTGTTCTTTTGGGGCCCCTCAGCCTGGTGAGATGCTCAAAGTAGGAGATATACACCAAGAACCTCAGTCCACAGAGGTAACATCCCTTTCACACTCCCATTTCACACCCACTTGGGGCCTCTGCTCACCAAATGGAATGGCAGAATCTCTACACAGTTAAAATTATTATTTCACCTCCCTTTATTGCCAAATATATATGTTAAATGCCTAAGCTCATATGATTGAATTCAGGTAAATTAGATATGTATGTGTGGGACTCCCCTTTAGTCTACCTCTTAATCATAACCTTTGGAATCAATCAACATTAAATTTAGGGTGTATACTTTCATATTTCCCATAGTTATATAAATATTAGAGGCCGGTGCACGAATTCATGCACCAGTGGGGTCCCTCGGCCTGGCCTGCAGGATTGGGCTAAAACCGGCTCTCCGACATCCCCCGAGGGGTCCTGGATTGTGAGAGGGTGAAGGCCAGGCCAAGGGACCCCACCGGGGCACAATCGGGGCTGGGGAAGTTCACAGGAGTTTGGCCAGCTGGGGAGGGACCACAGGAGGGTTCCAGGACATGTCCGGCCCATCTTGCTCAGTCCCGATTGGTCAGACCCCAGCAGCAAGCTAACCTACCATTCCGAGCATCTGTCTCCTGGTAGTCAGTGCACATCATAGAGAGCGGTTGAGTGGCCTTAGCATATCATTAGCACATTATGCTTTGATTGGTTGAACAGATGACGGGGCGACCAAATATTTAGCATATTAGGCTTTTATTATATAGGATAAGATGTGTGTTAAACACACACACATATACACACATACACACAGCTATGTTCCTCTCTTTCTTGCTTTTTCCTTTAAGAATATATCATGGCCTTCATTCTCGTTTAATGATATGTATAATTAGGAATTTTAATAGGCATACAATGTTCTATAGTATGAATGTATTACTTTGTTAAACTGAGTATTACTGAACATTCTGGTTGTTTCTGGTTTTTGTTATTTTTTTAATATATATATATATAGACTTTAAAAAGTATTTTTGAATGCCAATTTAACATTGTACAGATACACACATACAGTTCTGGCTCTTGCACCTACATGTAGACATTTCTATCAGAGGAAGCTGGGTTCGAAGGCACAAGGGAGGAAGAAAGGGAGCCACCAGCCAATAGATGTGTTAATAAAAGTGTCTTCAAACATTGCTGATCTCAGCAAAGGGAAACTTCAGATGAGGTGAACTGGGATATCTGAAGCTTTTTTCTTTAGGAAAATTTAGATTCCAAGCCTGGTGTGGGATTCAAGGTCAAGAGTTCCATCTGAGAAGGGGAGAAGTGTAGTATTGTTGGTGCCGAGAGTACCAGAGGGATTTTCCATGGCATTTTCAGGCCTCTACACAGGTAAATTCTCAAGATATTTTCCATTAACTCTTAAATTGATAAGGATAGAGAGCTGCAAGAAGGTTTCAAATCTCATTTTCTTTGGAAAAGAATGCTTTGTCTTTTCAAAGATCATATTTCCTGGCAAATAAGAAACTATATTTCGTAATAGAACTCATTCTTCTGTCTGCTCTAAATAATCTTAGTTAAGCCTGGGTAGAAGAATGACGGCTTTATAAAGGGGCAAAAAAATAAGACCTTTTATAAAGATGCTCACTGGTTTGACCTTGTGTCACCCCAGGCATAACTTGTGAGGTAAGATAATTTTCTATGCCAAAACACCTATCATCCTAATTATACATAGACTAGTTCAAATGCGTAATTGTTCCAAGTGGATAGTTACGCACTCTGTTTTCCTGTTTTATTATTGTATCCACGTACTTCCTAGGGAATGGCAAGCTAAAAATGTTTTTTAAAAAAGGACAATGAGTTTTGGTATTGCTTAAAAACTCATGGCAAGGCATTAACTGTAAATTTGTGAGTCAGTTGGGGTGGTAAGGAGCAAAATTAGAAAGTCAGAACATGGTGCCGGGAGCCGGTCCATCCTTGCTGTTTCAAGGGACCTGGCATATATGGCATACTGTTCTTAATATGTTTGCTCACCTTCTTGGCACTATGTGTTTTAACCAAGGTCACCTCTCTGAGAAAGGTTGTTTCCCCAGGTAGGGATTTTCCCCTGAAGTTAGGGAGGGAATAAAACCCCTCAACTAAGTGCCAGGCGGGTAATTAATCACTTTAACTACGAACAATCATGCTTAAGCTACATAATCTTTACTCCCTGGAATGGAGATAAGAAACTCCCTAACCTTTGGAATAGAGATTGATAGGATTGGAATCAACTGGTATAAATACAGATGTAACAAGACAACAGGACACAGAACCTACACAGAACCTAGAGACAGAAGAACTTCGCTGGAGAGAACATGGCAAAAGATCCTGGACAGAAACTGGAGACAGAACCTAGAGACAGAACCTAGCGAGAGAACATGGCAAAAGATCCTGGACAGAAACTGGCCACAGAACCTAGAGACAGAACCTAGCGAGAGAACCTGGCTGAAGAACCTAGAGACAGAACCTGGCTACAGGACCTGGATAGAACATGGCAAGAGAACCTGACTAGAACCTGGTGACTGAACCTGGCTGGAGAACCTGGACAGAACCTGGCTGGAGAACCTAGTGAGGGAACATGGCTACAGAACCTGGCAGGAGAACCTGGATAACCTGGCTGGAGAACCTAGCAAGAGAACATGGACACAGAACCTGGCTGGAGATCCTAACCAGAACTTCGCTGGAGATCCAGACCAGAACTTGGCTGGAAATCCCGGCTAGAGATCCTGGCTAGGCTGCTGATCAACTGAACGCTGTCTCCGTGTCATTCCTTCTTCGCCGACTCCGTTCACACCTTTGGGGACCCCTGGACCTGCTGGGGTTGGACCCCAGCAACATGGTAACTATATTTCCCAATTGGTCACTACTGCTCTTTCCAAACTATCATTTTCTGCTGTGCAAAATAGTTAAACAAAACTAGTTATTTTTTCTAAACAAAGTGACTTGGCCATTTAAGTATTTTCCTCTTCAAAACACAAAAGACAAATTACAGACTTTTGTTTCTTGTTTTCTTAGTCAACACCATTAGTTATATAAACTTCAAGAGCAACTTGACATGTAAATAATTCATTTGTTTTAAGAAATAAATTGTTTGATCTATTAGTTATGTACTGGATAGACTTCTCTCAATTGCTGCTTGAATGGATTTTAACCTTAAAATTAATGCTGCATAAGCAATGGATACAGACAACAGGGGGTGAGGGTGAGGGCAGTACTGGGGGGATGAAGGGACAATGGAGGGATAAGGACACATTTATAGTACCTTAATCAATAAAGGAAAATTAATTAATTAATTAACTAATTAATTAATGCTGCATTAGTAATGCAAAAGAATAATGGGAAAACATCTACTTATATTTGAATATTTTTGTACATATGACTTCATTCAATTCTTATATATCTTTTAAGAGATAGTCAAAATTATTATTCTCCAACTATCATACTATGTAATTGAGAAGAAATCATTAGATGGTTGCTCTTCAAGCACATTAAAGTTGTTCTGAAACCACATACTTAGGTAAATATTTTCATAAATTTGAAGTTCTAAAATGATAACATAAGTTTAGAAACGTCATTTTTACATTTAAAAATATATATTCTGTTGACATTTTTTTTTCATGGAAAAGCAGATTTGGACCCTCATTTCTGTCTTATGTCAGAGAAGTACACATTGAAGCTCAAATAGTGAGCAGAACTCCTTATTCATTTACATCAAAAGAAATTCAGGTAACAAAAATCACTTAAATTACTTGTCATACCAACAAAGAGCATTTTTCTTAGCTATAATTGAAATTCTTAGAGTGATTGCATTTAGCACCAACTATTATCCAAATAAGGATTCTCTGGAGTCAGCAATGGGAGAAATTCTTTCATAATCTTTGGTTTTCTTTGTCTATAAAAGTGAAAGAAAAGCTAGATAGGAGAGTTGAGTGTATACATTTGTTATTTCATGGATATTAACTAGTGTTATTTTGTGTATTACATATTTGGCTATCATGAATAGATAACATTAGATATTATCTTTTGCACTTATGAAATCAAACTATTTGTAATATGAAATCTAAAAATTCCAATACATAAGAATTTTAATATGTATATCCTCTTTGAGAACAAAGAGATTCAAATGAACAGAAATGCATGGGGAGGGAAGAAAGGTGTCTATAGAAAACTGAACAATCTTGATTGGATCATCATGAATGAGAGTTTACTTTGTATTTTGAAAATGAGTGTGTCAATCTTTGGGTTGTGACATGAAGGCTTCTGGGGACATCCTACAAATGTCACTCATCAATCTGCTTGGGATTCCTGAGATTCTACTGCTTCCAAATATCATTCCTGCTATTTTGTCAGGTGTGGGATTCTAAGACTCATGAGTGCAATGCCCTGATCTGTTACTAATATAGTCTTTATTGAATTTAGTCATCTTTCCTTTGAGAAAGCTAAGTGAGCAGGTTTGGATAGGATGGAAGTGCAGAGGCAGAGCGCTCTAAATAGTGCTTGGGAATTGGAAAGAAAAACGGACTGTTCTAGCTCCACTAAAATTACTTATGCTGTGACTTTGAGCAAGTCACTTGACTTCTCTGAGCCTCAGTTATTAAATTCAGCAAAAATTTATTAAATATCTCCAAAATATGTCTAGAGTAGGACAGGGCATTGGTAGCTGGGGGACCAGAACCATCAGAAAGAAGCAGGAGCTGAATCCAGTGAAACTGCAGGTTTAAGGAAGGGGTGGAAAGACTTCCCTTGCCTGCAGGTGATCACTAAGGAGAAAATCCCTGTTACCTTCAGCTCACCTTGAAAGCTCTACTATTTTTGAGAATTTTCAGAACTTTAATTTCCATCAATTATTATTTAATGAGTTCTCAATGTGTGCCTGGTATTGTAATATAGGCATTAATATTGTATAGAGTAGATGTGGTGTTTAATTCCAACTATCTGCACAATCTATTGGAGTATAATAAAATAATATTTATGTGCATATTAAAATTTGTCCCCTGAGTGTGAAGGTATCAAAAATTACAGTATTTGCTACTCTTTCCATAGACAAGTTAACTAGTCAACCCAGCATGAGTTTGAAGAACAATTAGTAAATAATAAGTATGGGGTATTTGGAGGAGAATAGCAAGGTCTAGAAAAATATTCCTTGGAATATAGTTAAAAGTTGTTTAATTATAATAATGTATCCCATATTGTTATTATGAAATTGAAACATGGTAATGATGATACAGTTAACATTTATTTAGGATTTGCTGTACGCTTCTTGTGCGGTGTTAAATTCTCACAGTCAGCCTATTGGTTAGGTCATCTTGCCATTCTAAAGATAAAGACCTGAGCCTGAGCCTGAGCCTGAGAAAGATTAATGGAACACTTATGATCACATTTTGTTTGACATCAAAAGCCATGCAGTCACTCCTATATTTAGCACAGTGCCCCAAAATATTTGAATTCCTTTCCTGCAATTTTGAGTTAGCATATGCAGTATTAATACACAATAATTAAATGTGTGCGCTTTTCCAAATGTGGAAGTGCAAGAGGCAGGTTAGTGAGACTAATTCAAAGGGAAGAATTCTGTGGTTCAAAAATTGACTCTGCCCATTATGAACTATATGATCTTGGGAAGTTAATAAACTTTCTTGTGCCTCTGTTTCCTCATCTCTGTGTTATTGTGAGAATAAAGACTCAGGAAAATCCCTGTATAACAAAAATAACCTTACTTTTGTTATAGATTTTATTAGGCTATTTCCATATAAGTACAATTCTGTACTCCTCAAAGGCAGGCATGAATTTTATCTAATACTCTCTCTTAGGGCTTTATTGTTATTGATATAAGAATACTCCATTACAAACCAGCCCAAAATTCGGTGGCTTATCGAAAAGAACCAGAACTAATAGTTATGTGTTATTCTTGGGTGTGCAGTTCAGCTACAACTCCGCTGGGCTCAGGTCTGGTCCACATTATCCTTATGCTCTTCAGGGTAGGCTTATATCATGACAGTTCACAGTAACACTGGAAGGTGAGAGGAAATACTGGCTACTTCTAAGGCTTTGTGTAACTGTACTTCATAACCACATACCATTAGGCCAAAGGAGCCACATGGCCAACTCCGGTATCTATGCTGTGCCTTCTCCTGTGCTCTGCAAGATGGCGTGGCAGGAGGGAGCCAAGTTGCTGACAGCAATAATTCTGTCAACCACAGGATTTAACATAGGCTTCAAATATGGTGGCTTCTCAGAGAAATTATTTGATTGATGTGATTGTGAATATCTGACTGACACTTAAATTTATTTTGGAGGTAAGTCTGTTTTGTTTTTAAATGTACCTAAATTAATTACATAGAAAATTATATGGCATCCTGAGGATCTTTATGAGGGGCCAAGAAAACTAAATAGCAAAAATATATCTAGAGCTAAAATACAATGAGGGAATTTATCTCAATCTCATGAAAATGAATCCCTTAAATATAGACTTAATGTCCTAAGGGTCAAAGGAGAAGTGTTCATTTCCACTATACTTAAATTTACTCAATATGTGATTTTATGGCATTGTCCACCTGATCTTTGTATAAATGTGTGTGCCAAATTTCATAAAACTGGTTTGGTCGAAACCAAACTATTGATATATGTCAATGAGAAAGGTTCAATAATTTCTGTTTTCATATGAACATTCAGTAAGCCATTATCTACCATTAGTTAAATTATTCCCTTTAATTTTCACATATTTTCTACCTAAAAAGAATATTTCATGGTAATTATTGATGTATAAGGATTTATTCAAGCCCTTTTATCTGTTGTTTTCTGGTAACTCTGTGCCTCAATTGGTTCTTTTCCTTTATGCTTCTTCTGATGGTAATTAAAAAAAAAATATTTTATGGCTCTGGCCCATGTGGGTCAGTTGATTAGAGCATCATTTTGTACACCAAAAGTTGGCAGGTTTGATTCCTGGTCAAGGCACATACCCAGGTTGCAGGTTCAATCCCTAATCCAGAAGAGGCGGCCCATCTATGTTTCTCATATCAATGTTTCCCTCTGTCTCAAAAAAAAAAAATCAATAAACATTTTTAAAAGAATGTTTTAGGTAGCATATGTTTGATTCCTTCAATAAGTTATTTTTGAAATTTCTTTTATCTTCTGTGAACCTTTAGAAAGCATAGGAATTAGTCAACATATTTCATATTATTTAGATTTCTCTTTTTCAAATTAAAAAAACACTAGAATTTAATTTACTTAAGAATAAAGGAGAATGTAAGGAGTTTTAAATTGCGTGAGCTGTCAACAAAATCATTGGTTGGCTAGCCAACCAGTGTAAACTAATTGATAACACTGTTAGGTAGTTAATTAACTGAATGCAGAATGTATTTCCTCTTTCTAATGAGGGACTGTAGGTCCTTTAGGGACTAATTTTTTTCATAATGTTTGATTAGTTTTAAAATTTAAAATACTTAGTTTTATTGGAAGCTCAAAAAACTATAAATATTTTTGACAAAAATATGTGTGTAATTGTTAGAAAGGTTGTATAAATTAGTCACCATCTTTAAGAGTTGAAACTCTGAAAATGGACTGTTTTCTTATATATGAATAGCCAAGGACTTATATACAAATATAAAATAAGAGATGTACATATTTGTGTTGTATGTGTACAATTTTATGTCACTTGTTTGTTCAAGCACCATGTATTTATTAAGCAACTGCTGTGGCTCAGACCCTGCATTGGCAGCTGTAGGGGTTATAAATATTAAAATATATGATTATTTTCCTTGGGAAATGTAGTAGTAGGTTTAAATTATAGTATTCTGAATTATTAAAGAGGTACAAAGTGCCTCACACATGGGGAGTTTGAGCTGTTTTGAAGATGAGTAAGATATTGACTAGTGGATGTGAGAGTACTGACATTCTAGTTAGGGGGCAAAAATAAGCAAAATTTGAAGGTAAAACACAATGGGCAGTAGATTTGCTTGCTTATGTCAAAGGATTTTTTCTGAGAGGTTATCCGAAAGAAGCCTTCAGGGATAGGTAGGAACAGCTCATAGAAAACCTTTCAGTGCAAAAAAATGACTGGACAGTCCTTGGCAGGCAATGGTGAGCAGGTAATTTCCTTTTCCAGACAGAAGTTTCAGGGACATTGATTTTAGGATAAGTGGAAAGAGGAAAGTCTTTAAATGGAGGGAACAGTGAGAAAGTTATTTTAGTAGCCAAGAGTGAGCACTAATAATGTGAATGATGTCGTTGTCCATAGAAGGAAAAGGGAAAGAATGATGTTAACTACATCATTATATGATGCACATGACAGAGGTAGGAAATCGTACTGGGGAGGTGGCGGCAAGATTTAATTGGTAAATGTAAACTATTATGGTCATACTGGTTTTCAAAGAGTCTGAATCCTACCACCTCCCACCCCCTCCCCAGAGTCCTGGGCCTATTTATCACTAGAAATTAAAGGGTTAAATCTCTGCATATGTAAAGAACTCTTGCCCTGCTCTGGGGCTAAGTACTGGTATCTTTCCTCATTCAAATATCTCCTACCTGAGAGATTGGAGGAAGCTATATCGGGGTTAGAAATAGGAAGTTGAGAGGGCAGTGTTTTTGAGAGCAAAGGGGTGAGGAGCAATTGTTCATAATACAGCCCTCTGAAGGTGGCAAGTGGTGGCCGAAAACTACATGAATTCCCAAAGATTGCCCATTTATCACATAATGAGCATGTCCTAGGACAGTGATGGCGAACCTATGACACGCGTGTCAGAGGTGACACTCGAACACATTTTTTTGGTTGATTTTTCTTTGTTAAATGGCATTTAAATATATAAAATAAATATCAAAAATATAAGTCTTTGCTTTACTATGGTTGCAAATATCAAAAAATTTCTATATGTGACACGGCACCAGAGTTAAGTTAGGGTTTTTCAAAGTTCTGACACGCCTAGCTCAAGAGGTTCGCCATCACTGTCCTAGGAGCTGAGAAAATTTTAAGAAGTTAATGACCCCTGATCTCAACTCATTTTCTCACAAATATTACATCTAGATAAGTTGTTAGTTATTTAAATACCGACTTTTATTTGTGGATGTCTAGGACACTTTGACTCTTTAGATACAGGTAATCATTTTTTTTTTTTTAGGAATTTGAAAGGTGAATGAGAAGTGAAATTATACATTGTATGGTAAGCAAACAGTAGTTACAACTCTTGAGTATAGTGTTATTTTTACTGTACTCAAAATAAAATAGTAACTGTCTTAATTATATTCATTATGTAAAAATAGCTTCAATTTTAAGTCAGCAATGAAATTCCTTATGGAAATATCAGAAACTTACAACATTTTCTATGGAAAAAAAATCTAGGTATTAGTTTTTTTGTGTATACCTCCAATATTTCATTACAAGATGCTATGAAATTTAATTTTGGTATATCATGAAGTATGAAAAACCCTATATATATACTATGAAATCTATCTATTCTGTGTAATAATTTCCTCATGACTTCCCTTCCTATACTTTTAAATGTATAAGCACTAAATAAGATGGAGTAATTCATGCTTATTTGGGAGGTAGGTGTCTTTCAGATACTTAGGTATATTGGGTAGGACACTTTTGGGGGTCCAAGTAATAGAAAACCCAACCCGAACATGTGAAAGACAAAAAAATCACTGTTTATTGGCCCACTTAATTGAAATAGGCCAGTGATTTCCAAAATGTGGTTCTTGAGCCAGCATCAATTGGGGACTTGTTAGAAATGCAAATTCTGAGGCCCCAACCCAGATTTACTGAACCAGAAAGTCTGACTGTGAGGCTCAGCCGTCTGCTTTAATAAACCCTCTGGGTTGTTCTGATGCATAGTACTTTCAACAATAAAGATAAATTTAAAATTTTTTGAGCATTAGTGGTCTAGGACTAAATCTTGCTTTAGGTACAACTCAGTTTAGGGCTCAAAGGATTCCACCAGGATATGAATGTGGGCTCTGCTACCCCTGGGATAGTCCCATTTCCAGGTTTCACATGGTGGCCAGTGACACTGTAGATACCTGATAACTCAGCACCCTGCTCAATGGACAAGAGAAATTATTTCACCTCAAGTTGAGTGTTTAATATCAGACACAAATCTGGATCTACATAGGGAAATGAAGAGAACTAGAAATGATCACTACAGTGGGTCAGTATATACAATATATTTTACTTGTATTCACATCTCTTTTAGACAGAGCGAGAAGTATGTAACTGTGAAGAGGGCCAAAGTCAGGGATGAGATATTGGGGAAAAACAGATTAGGTTAGTGGGATAACAAAGACTATTTGAGAAGCAGGGAGAAATGGTAAATAATGCAAATATGCAACATTGGTTTCACATTTTAATAGACTTGCAGCTTTCAAATTTCATAAGCTATTTAAATGTCATGTTTAATATTATAAAATAATGATAATTTTAATTATTCATGCTAATTGCTATTCTCTATGGCTATATTACTATTCATTTATTCAATCAATGCATGTTTATTTAGCACTGTAAGGGACATAGGCACACCCAGTATTCCATATTCCACTTAGGTTAGTTTTACACATAAAACATGACTATACTAGATTTTTTTTAATGCTTTCTAAATTGCATCAGTCAAATGGCAAAAAAAATCTAAAAATATGTAAAGAACTACCTAAATATATTCTTAAGGTCAGTGTTTTATAATAAAACTAGAGGCCCGGTGCACAAAAATTTGTGCACTCGGGGTTGGGAGAGGAGGTCCCTCAGCCTGGCCTGTGCCCTCTCACAGTCTGGGACCCATCAGGAGATAATGACCTGCTGGCTTAGGCCTGCTCCCGGGTGACAGAGGGCAGGCCCAATCCCTAGGTGCAGCCCCTGGTCGGGCTCAGAGCAGGGCCAATTGGGGAGTTGGGGCACCGCCCCCTGTCATGCACAGAGCAGGGCGGATTGGGAGGTTGCGATGCCACCCTCAGTCACGCTCAGGGTAGGGCCGATTGGGGGGTTGGGGCACCGCCCCCTGTCACACTCAAGGCAGGGTCCATAGGGAGGTTGCAGCGCCACTCCTGTCATGCACAGAGCAAGGCCCATCAGGGGCGTTGGGGCTCTGTACCCTGTCACACACAGAGCAGGGCCGATCAGAGAGTTGGGGCTCTGCATCCTGTCACACTGATCCCAGTGCTGGGAGGCCTCGCTGCTCTGCTGATCCCAGGGCCAGGACGCCTCTTGGCTCCCCTGATCCCTGGCCTAGAGGCCTCTCGGCTGCTGATAACCATGGCCTGTAGGCCTCTCGGCTCCGCCGATAACTGGGGCCTGGAGGCCTCTCGGCTCCGCTGATCTCTAGCCAGGAGGACTCTCGGCTGCTGATAACCTGGCTGGGAGGCCTCTCGGCTCTGCTGATCGTGGGTCCGGGAGGCCTCTGGGCTCCGCTGATCACCTGGGCTGGGAGGCCTCTCGGATCCGCTGATCACTGGGGCCGGGAGGCCTCTCGGATCCACTGATCGCAGGGCCGGGAGGCCTCTCGGCTTGGATGATAACCGGGGCTGGGGGGCCTCTAGGCTCTGCTGATCGCGGGGCTGGGCCGACTCTGGCCTCCGCTGATCTCGGGCCGGGAGGCCTCTCTGCCCTGCTGCTTCAGGGCTGTTTGGCTTCGCTCTGCTTGGAGCCTGAGTATGCAAATTAACCGCCACCTTTTAGCTTCTATAATTGAAACATTGTATCTTTTGGAGTTGTTGCTTCAGGAGCTCAGCGCCCCGCAGCTGCGGGGATCCTTGACTTTCTCCATCGCTGGGGCAACCAAGCCTCCTATTCTCAGCTGCCTGGCTGCCAGCCGCCATCTTGGCTGACAGTTAATTTGCATATCTCACTGATTAGCCAATGAAAAAGGTATCGGTCGTACGCCAATTACCATTTTTCTCTTTTATTAGTATAGGATTTTCTTTATAATATGTCTTTCTAAACCTTGAATTTGTTTTATTACTGTCAAGTACTCCCAGTGTTTTTAATAACCTACCTTATATTTTGTTACTATATCTGTATTGGGTAAAAATGCCCAGGTTTATCATATATTTGAGCACATTAAATATTACAAGAGAAACGTACACGTATGGCTCTAAGGCAGGTGTTGTAATCCTGTCAAATCACTCAAGCTAATTTCGAGCCATGTCAGGTCAGTTGCGGGGAGATGTTTAAGCAGCAGCAGAAGTCATATGGAGCCTGTTGATAACAGCTTGTCCTGTACAGTGACCCAAAATAATACCAAGCCTGCCATATTACCAACCCTCTTGTTCAAATAGGAGGCCCGTGTTGGAGGTTTATAACACCAATAAAAGAAGAAAATTAGGATGATTTTAAAATATGGTTGCAATTATTGAAAATTTGCCACTGAAAATATAAATAAAATTGGCAATTCTATATAATAAAAGCCTAATATGCAAATCAACCAAACGGTGAAACGACCATTGGAATGACTGGTCGCTATGATGCCACTGACTACCAGGGGGAAGATGCTCAATGCAAGAGCTGCCTCCAGCCCACAGGCCCCAGGCCAGCCAAGGTGGGGGCCCCCTGATTGTCCTGCCAATCGCCCCACAGATTGGCCCTGATTGCCACCCAGGCCTAGGGACCCTACCCATGCACAAATTTCATGCACCCGGTCTCTAGTTGTAATTATATTTGCAAAAACATTCTTTTAAAATAAATATTGTATGTTTAGCTAAATTACTTCAGTTCTGTTTTACAAGCTTGGGTGATCATAGGAATTAATTGTGTTTTTCTGTCATCAGTTTCCTAAGCCCCTATTCTGGAGAAGTGCATTTCATAAGTGTGCCTATTTAACCTGCATCCCAGGTAACTGAATGCTCAGACATAGTATGTTGGCAAATCTCTGGCCTAAAGTAAGGAATTTGTATACTTTTCAAGTAAATGAATATGGGGAGCTCATATAAATATATCCAACCTTAGCTAATAAATTTCATTTCCTTTACATAGTGTTCCCCTCAATATTTCCAGTATCCCAACTGGCACCAAACATAGGGAACACTATGTAAAGTATGTGATTTTCTAACCACTAAGCTGTATACCTGAAACCAATATAAATTTAAAATTGAAAGAAAAAAAATTGCATATCTTTAGAGTTCATTTAGATCAGAAAGAGGGGTCAACCTTCCTGGCTTAAATAACGCCTAGGAAGATAGATGAAGGGTTAATAGGTCTATGTTCAGTGTGAAATTGGCATAGAAGGAGTGCTGCATACAGCGATGCAGAAAGATTGAGGTCAAGGAAGTGGTGATACTAGAAATACTGGGGTTCTGAGGAGAAGATCAAGTGGGTCGAAGTTGGTCATGAAAGAGGGGGTAAAGAGGAGGAGATTGATGGGGGCCCTAGTAAATGGAGATATTGATATTTCCAAAAGGATGTTTAGATTATACATGCCAAACCTTTCAAACCAAAGAGCCAGTGCCCTTGCATTGCCATTTTGGGGGAGTGTACAGTCCAAATGAGGCTGTTGTCAAATGAGTCATTGCTGTCTGTATTAGAAGGCATGGTCTTTCCAGAGCAATCTGCTCATTCTTTATTGTCATTGTAAAGGGAGTTTAGTTTCTAGCTTGACATATACATTCAACTGAGTCTATATACTTGCCTTAAAAAAGTAGATGGCATTCCACAAAGAGCCGGGTTCATTCCTTTACTTGTAAGTAGGTTAAGGACATATGCCTGCTTAGTTTTCCCATGTTCATTGTGAAATAGGGATGCCTTCAGGAACTGACACTGCAGGAGATTCAAGGTCACAGAGTTTGTAACCAGAAATATTTAAACTGACTCCTAATTCTCCCCGGTGAGAGCTGTGTCAGAATGTAAAAACTACTGAACCTGCCAGAGAAGTTTCCTAGTCTATAAACTGAAAACTAGGACATTTTAATAAAGGTGCTATTTGCCCAGCCTATGCCATGTGTGCCTAGGCACTGTGCCAGGTATCCTATATATCACTCATAGTATTCCCACTACAACTTTTTGAGATCAGCATTATTGTGTTCTGACAATAGCTATAATGATGGATCTTTCTTGCAGGATTTTTGTGAGTAACTAATGAGATTAGAAATATTAAATAAAACAAATAAAGATCATGTTCCAAAGTAGGTATCAAATTCTACTTTTTTTGGAGACATAAACTGTACACAGCTTTGAAGTCGTAGTTTTTCTCCCAAACTCTCACCCATTAAATTTTTATGGAACTCTTTCTCACCTATTAAACACATGACATATAGGAGGTGCTCAATATACTTTAGTTCCCCTTCAATGCTTAGGCATGTGACTTGAAAAGACCAGATGGTGTAATTGAATATATATGGGCTTCAGAGCTAGAAAAATATTGAATAGATAAAGTCTTGGATTGGCTGGGGCACAATGAACAGCTTATTTCACGTCTTCTAAGTCTATTTCTCACTGGAGGAATGAGAATCATCTTTTAGTGTCTGCCGGGGCTGACCAGCAGACCCTTAGCGACAGACGAATGTGAAAGAGAGGGCTAAGGGAATGCCTGGCTGAAGGAACCAGACAGCCTCGATTGCCTACCTCATTAGGCTTTTATTGCAACAGCAGTTTGAGATAAAGTTTATCTTTTAGACATAATCAGTAGGGTAAGTAATCTTGGGAGACACATGTGTTTGCAGTGTCCTTTAAGCAAGGACATCCAAAGATTAAGCATAAGGATTCCAGGAAACACCTGGGGGTCTACACATGCACGGATTTGTTTGGAAAGGTCAAGGAATAATTAGGGGCACTGCCTTTGGCACTCCCCGAATCGGACTTCCGATAAACAGGGCAGGCCGCCTTCAGCACACTTTCCTTATCTTGGCACATCCTCCTTACAAACTTTCCAACCAAATCTCCTGTGCTCCCCAACAAGTGTCCTTGAAAAAAGAATGTCAGGTGACCTCTTATAGGGATTGTAAAAAATTAGATTATATTTTAAATGAAATATCACACTTGAATGACATTGTATAGATTAATTCTTTGTAAATGCAAGTCTATGATATCACATCTGAGGCAAAAAGAAAAAGGTTTGTTTTCCGAAGTGTGAATGCAAATAATGTTAGAATAGCATGTTTTTATGTAACATTGGATAAGATTCATTCTGAGTGAAGGAAATTAATGAACTTTTGTTTTATTTTTTTCACACTGCTAGGGATGAGGTCACTGACCTCAAAGGACATTGAAAATACTGATGCATGCTGATAAAATAGATGTCAGCTTGCCTGACTCATTGGTGAAAAAATAGAAACCACTGAGAGGTGGACTAAAGGCCTAAATGTGGGAATTGCTGGCTTTTAGAACAAATGAAAAACAAAATGTCTTCATTTTAGACTTTGTCTCAAGAGCTTACTTGCAGTGATGGGAGCACACAATAAGGGTCATTGTTTTTTATTCAAATTAGTTAGCACTTTGTTATGGACTGAAAGTTTGGGTTCCCTCCTCTAAATTCACATGTTGAAGCCCTAACCTCAAATATGATGGTATTTGGAGGTTGGGCCCTTAGGAGGTAAATAGGATTAGTATATGAGGTAGTGAGGGTGGAACCCCCATGATGGGATTAGTGCCCTCATTCAAAGAGGAAGAGATAAGAGAGCTCTCTCTTTCTCTGCCAGTTAAGAATATGGAGGTAGCTGTTTCTAAGCCAGGAAGTAGGCCCTTCCCAAGAACCAAATCTGCCTCTTGGATTTTTTAGCCTAGAACTTTGAGAAATAAATGTCTGTTGTTTAAGCAGTCTTTGGTATTTTGCTGCAGCAGCCTGAGCTCAGACACACTTGATGATCAGCTGCTATGCACAGAGTCCTCATAAACAAAAAGGAACAGTCCAACCCTGCAACCAATGAAGTCAAGAGTGATTAAGATAATGTTATAAACAGAGGTATGAGTAATTTGCTGTTCAGGTACAGTGTGAGAAGCCATTAATCAAAGGGAGCTGCCCTTTGAGCTGGGTCCTGGAGAATGAGAGGGATTTGTATCTTTGGGGTGTGATAGCTTGGGAGGGGTAAAAAGTTATAAATGAGTAAAGAGAAGAGGCTAAGCTGCAAATAAATGTATTGGCAATATGTGCCAAAGCTAACTAATGTAGGTCAACCCAAATGCAACAGCTCTGGCTCTGTTTATCCCCTTGTTTCAGATTTTAGTTTAACAGATTTGCAGAGAGAGGGAAGAGGGTTTCTTAGTCATTAGAAAAATCGTCACTGAATAATACGTGTTTTGTTTTTTTTTTCAGTTGATAAGCTGGGAATCCCTTAATGTTCCCAGCATCAGTGTTCCCCAAATGCAAAAGACATTTATTGACATTTAGTAAAGACCGCTAAAATTTCTTCTTCATACTGGCTTCATTGTTAATAAGTGGTAGACCAGCATATTGCATGAGTAAGATCTTTCTAGGTTTCAGGGTGAACCATTTGGCTAAAAAGTCAATAGGAGTGGTTTTTTAAAAAGGTTTTAATGACTCTTTTGCTCTATAATTTGTAAGTGCCAATATCTCCAACTTACAACTATGTAAATTTCTGTAAGTTAAATGAGTTTGAATTTTGTTGCTTATAAAACTGTCTGGCTCCCTGTCTCTGCTTAAAGGTTGTAAATAAAATCTTCTTGTCTCCTTTGCAGCCACAGTCTCCTCTTCCAGGTCAGCAGATGGCCAAGTTTGTCAGGGCCAACCTCTCTTTCTGACTGGCTCCTTAGGTCAACTTACCTTCCCCATCTCAACAACTTACCTTGGAAAGCTGATAGCTTCCCAACTAAGCCACATTTTGCCTTCTCTTCCTGAGGAAGTTTGTATAAGCAAGTATAAGCTATGCATTTGTGTTCGCATTTTACATTTGAAGGGATTTTAAGATTAGGTAGACTCGTAGAGGGTCCGAGTCTACACTCATCCCAACACCCTTCCCTCTGTCATGCTTTGCCATTTCCGTACACCACACATTCCTTGATGATTTTGCATATTTCACCTGGTCTTAAACTGATGAATAAGATGACAGAACCTGAGTCACCGGGATGAACATTTTTTTTTTTTTCTACAGGAGAATCTGGAATGTGGAACTTCTTTTTGAAGTTCAAACTTCAAATATAGGGCTGTATTGGTGGTCACGCTCAGCAGTTACACATTTCGTAGGTGGTTTTGCTATTTTTGGAGAAAAGGGAAGTGGAATAAATGGGGTTGCTTTTAGAGTCCAGAAATCCATTTGGCTCAGTGGAGCTGACACACCTTAGTGCAGTTTTTAGGGCCTCTTTGTAATTTACAGTGGATACTAAATTCCTGCTCAGGTTTCCTAGGGCAGCTCCCATTGAGTTAAAAAGGAGGCCAGGGCTGGTAGTTTTATGTGGAACAGCACCCTGAAAGGGGCGGTCCAGATTCATTCTTATGGCTCTATTTCCCCTTCTTCCCCCCTCTGGTCTCCTGTTTCTTTGCCTTTCTTTTCCCAGAATTCCTCAGAGCTTGAAAGGATGAGATTTTATTTTACTTCTCTTTCCTGTGCTCCTGGGATCCATTACGTAAAACACTAGGATTAACTTCACCAGCCTCAGATGTTAATAAATTAAAAGGAATTTAGAAAACCCTCTCTTCACAGAGCCTGGCTCTCATGTAGATTGTCTTGCTGTACAATCCTCTTTTGAATGTCAGGAGCCAAATAATAATCCTAAACTTTCTCATTCCCTTTCACCCTCCAAATTCCAATGGAGAAGCCTCAGGCTGCCTGAGGATAAATGCATTTATGAAGAGAACAATAATTCCTCCGAGCAGGCATTTTCTGGGAGTAAACCCCAAGGATTCCGGGAGTAAATCCTTTGCTAAGCACTTGGTAGATGGTCTATAAAGTTTATTGCACAAATAAGTAAATAAACAAATAAATAAATAGGTGATTGGGTGAAAGGGGAGGTGGAACTGACAGTTTTTGTAGAAAGAGCAGATTTCAAATAATCTTTAGAATTTTCAAAACTTGACTCATAACAGTTGCTATTTAGAGCTAAGAAAACCTCTATTAGCTCATAAATAAAGGGTTATTTGAATTCTCTAACTTCTACCTACTGAAAATGGAGCTCATGCCTTTTGATCTTTTACCCTGTATCCCAACAATTTGGCAAAGAATGATGAATCTAAGGAGCACTGGGGAAACTTTAAGATGATACCAAGTTTCTCTTTTTGAAAAAAAAAAAAAATTAAGCTATTTCTTATTAATAATTTTAATGTCCCTTATATACTCTTTTTTTTAACATTATTAATTGAGTTGAGCAGAGGCTGTAAGGTGGCCTTTTGCAGGCCTCCAAGGTGCCTCGTGGGCCCGGGCGGGCACCTTTGATGGGCCCCAGCTATCTAATGAGGACCTGCCACCGAGGGAAGGGACGGGCCTCTGCCGCCAGAAGACTCCTATTCTGAGGAGTCAGCTGCTGCAGCTCAGTGGCCGTCCTTCTCTCCTCCGCCCTCAGGAAAGCAGGGCCCTTGGAAGGCCCTCTGGAGCTGTGAGGGCGCTCTGTGCTTTCTCTGTTGGTGCTCAGAGCGGTGCGATGGGCCGCGGGATGCTCGGTGGTCTCCCTCCTTCTCCTCCTCCGGCTGGGGGGTGGGGGAAGGGGAGTGGGTGGGCTTTCGGATTCCCTCTCTCTGAGGCCCTTTCCTCCGAGTGTTTCCTTCCTCAGGAACCAGCTTCTTGCTCGGAGTCCCTGGCAAGGCTTCTGATGTGCTCACGTTTGGGCTGGCGACTATCTTGCTGGTCCCCGTCTCACCAGATTGGTTACTGCGAATGGCCCAGCAGCTCTTTATATACTGTCCAGCTTCTAACATGGGGCCAGGCGTACCCAACTTGGTGCCCTGTCCCTGCCCCCATGCCCAGGGCAAGGAGTGGAGTTTAGTGCATCCCTGGGGAGACCCAGGCTCCACTGGCCCCTTGAGAGCAGGATCCAACTTCCTTTGTGGTGGGAGCTGGGCCATGATGTCCATTATATTAATCCCATCTTCTAGATGAGGAAACTGAGGCTTAGAGAAATGAAATTAATTTGCATACACAGGTCACGTGACAGGAAGAGAGGAACCTGGAATTTAAGAAGTTTAGGTCCAGTTTGAGCGAACCTTCCTGAAGAGTGTGAAGAGTGGGAGCCTAGAGAGAGAAATGGATCTGTCTGAAGTCAAACAGCTTAGCGCTAATGATGGCAATAATAGTCCCTGCATCTGGTTGGCCTGCAGAGCAGTGTCTGACCTAGGCATCGGTCAGTTCTTCTGGAATGAATGACTGAATGGCCATTTGCTCTGATCACTTGAACAGCAGCAGTTGGGCCTGACTGGGATCAGCCCTAGGCACTCCAAGTGGTGGTGGTGGTAGTGGTGGTGGTGGTGGTGGTGGTGTTGTTGTTGTTGTTGTTGTTGTTGTTGTTGTTGTTCTTCTTCTTCTTCTTCTTCTTCTTCTTCTTCTTCTTCTTCTTCTTCTTCTTCTTTTTAATATTTATTGTTGAAAGTATTACGTAGGTCCTCCTTTTTCCCCATTAACCTCTTCTAGCCCACTCTCATCCTACCCCCTCTACCCCAACCCTCCCACCGCTACCCCCCCACACCAGGCTCTCATCACCCCATTGTCTGTGTCCATGGGTTATGCAAATATGTATACAAGTTCATTGGTTGATCTCTTCCCACCCACCCTCCCTTGTTTTCCCTCTGAGGTTGAACAATCTGTTCATGCTTCTATGACTCTGGGTCTATTTTTGGTCATCAGATTATTTGGTTCATTAGATTCTACATAACCTCATGTACTCTTTATTATGACTACCAATGTTGCAATAAATTGTGTTTTGAGAGTCTTTGACTAAAACTTACATTTTTATTTCATTTACATGTGGTCTGGAGTGGTTCTGATATGTGGGTGCAAAAATGACATTGGAAACCAGCTCCTCTTTGTCCAGGACATGCTTTAACCACACAGCTCTCATCTTGAGTGATGTGTGAGTTTGGCCTTCATCACCTGTTCATTCATTTTCCACATCTGTCCTCCCAGTCACTCGAAGATTTATTCTCTATGCCCTGTGGCAAAATATCCTTGTACCTGGGGGATGGAAGCCGGTAGAACATCGATCTCATCTTCTTTCTTTGACACAAGTCCATCTGTCTTGAGGACAATCTCAACTAAGAACCCATCTTATTTTTCTTCTTTGGAGACCTTTCAGAATGTCAAGGTTATAGAGAAATTGGCTTTGTGCAAAGTGTGTTACCATCTGTTGCTAGTTTCTAATCTCAGATCCATTTAAGAGATTTGCCAGGTTAGATTTATATAGACATTTTAACTAATTGTATTTTATTGTACTTACCTAAAAAGTACATATTAGGTTTGTCTTTGCATTATTATTTACCGAACTATTCTATTATGCCTTTTTTGGGGGGCTGCGGGAGGGTGGAGGGGGGTGCTGGACCTAGTGTTTACCTGGCATCTATTGTGATAAGACATTATATATAGCATGTGTCTATGTGGTAATCATAAATAATGAATATGAATAGGGTCAAAAAGCAAGCAGGAGATTTAGATGTCTCTTTTTATTAATGAGAAAATTGAAACATACAGAGTTTATGTGGCTTCCAGTCAAAGTCTCAAAATTAGCTCGTGTTTCAGATGAAATTTGCCTTGAAGTTCTAAATAAACTATAACACTGAAGTTTTGTGACCATTTCTTTCCCCTCAGATTTTGTTTGATTCTTTGATTAATAAGTGATTCTTTTAAAAGTTTTGAAAAGTATTTTCTAGTAAAACTGAAAGAGGCTAAAATATATGACAACACTGTGGTCAAAATATGTGAGTATACTCTCTCTCTCCACACTGGTATTGCTATTTGTATGGGAACTTTCTGGGTACCCATTTTTTTGGCAGAGGGGGATATAAAGTACTAACTAGCAATCTTCAGAGAAATGATTTTTGGTACTTCCCAAATTGTACTGTATAAAGGGCCTACTTCACATAGGGTGGGCCCAGGTTGGGGGCGGGGGGTGGGGGGGTGGAAGAGAATTTCAAAGGTCTTCACTTGGAGTGACCAGGGAGATGTGGGGGATTTCACATACCTCTCTGGGGCATGATAAGGATCAGCTTTTCCATTTGGGTAGGTAATTTACATAACTTACGTAACTGGCATAGCTTATCTTTATCTTGAAACAATGATTCCAGGTAAAAGTAATTTATTGAAATGAAAGTTTATTTCCTACTAGAGGCCCGGTGCATGAACCTTGTGCATGGGGGAGGGGGGGTGGGGAGGGTTGTCCCTCAGCCCAGCCTACACCCTCTCCAATCTGGGACCCCTCAGGGGATGTCTGACTGCTAGTTTAGGCCGGATCCCAGGATTTGGGTCTAAACCGGCAGTCAGACATCCCTCTCACAATCTGGCACTGCTGGCTCCTAACCACTCGTCTGCCTGCCTGCCTGATCACCCCCTAACCACTCCCCTGCTGGCCTGATTGATGCCTAATTGCTCTCCTCCTGGCACAATTGCCCCCAACTGCCCTCCCCTGCTGGCCTGTTCACCCCAAACTTCCCTCCTCTGCCAGCCTGATCACCCACAACTGCCCTCCCCTGCCAGTCATCTTGTGACGACCTGGGGTGGCCATCTTGTGATGATGTGAGGGCATCACATGAGGGCATCATGCCAGGGCACGAGGGCCACCTAGGCTTTTATTAGTATAGATAGTTTATATTTCATAATCAAGTGGTAATTTTTAAAGCTTTATTTGTGCTGTGTTGGTTTTCTTAATACTCTAATTTTTCCACGAGCCTATTTCTACAATTTATCTGCAGGTAGATAATCCCTGCTCCAAATCTATATTTCCCAGTCTGTATTACTCCAGTTTCTATTTTTTGCAAAACATTTCTACTTGGATGACTTGCTAATATTTGAAAATGAACATATTAAAGTCAGGGTTCAAAAGGCATTTCTGTTCCAAAACAACAGATAGTACTCAGTATAGAATTTCACACTCTAATCAAATCTCATTTACTCCAAAGGTAGATAAGCTCCAGCAAAGACCCAGCCTGGGCTGTCAGTCAGGAGACCTGGGCTAGGGTTCCCTCTGCCTGAGGACAGCTCTGTGATCCAGTAAATCATTTAACTTTGGATATTTCAAACTCTCTGCTTGGGAAAGGAGTGGTTTGACCTATGTAATCTCAAAAGCCTCTTCAAGCTTAAAAACACTGGTTCATTTTAATATTTAACAATACTCATAATTGTGCTTGTGTTGCATGATAATCAGGCATGAAGATAGATGGCTCACATGAATGGCTGTAATTAGTTATAATCTACAGAGAACAAATCTATTTTTAAATCTTTCCTCTTCTCATTTGATTGGTTTTTCCAATATCAATAACCAGTATTAATGGCCTTTGCTTTTTCCCTTGAAACCTTGCACCTTTAACCATTACCATCCTCAACTCCCTTCTCTCCATTATTTTCTTATCATTATACTCCTCGTGATCATACATGGACACATATGTTAAGGACTATTGCATTGAATATTATTTCCACACTGCTGAATTCTCCCTCGTCTGATTTTATGGTAGGTGGTGCTCTCCCGTGTCCTTCATTCTCATTCCATGAAGATATTATGTTGGTACCTTCCTGCCCTATCCTGACAAGGGTGTCCTTAAACACCCAGAGATGGAGGACTTAAGAACAGGACATTGAGGGTTGGAATGTCAAGCATCTACCATGGCCAGGGAACATGGTAGAGAGCAACACCGACAGTGAGAAAAGCTTTGGAGCCTGCCTTCCTATGTCAGAGGGGAAGGAGAGGGAGAGGTGGCCTTACAGGATGGGAGAAGCTAGAATTGAGGCCACTAAAGTAGCCTTCTGGCTTTGTAAGTAAATTTACTTGACAAGCATCATATTCATTATGATAACAAGTGTTAAGTGATCACTATAAATGCGCAAGGTACCATAACAAGTACTTATTATTCTACTCCTCCCTTTATTACTTTTAGGTAAATGCTTTTGTAATACCTAAATCATAGGTCAAGTTCTAAGGCCTAGAGAGTTTGGGAAACTTAGGTTTAGTCACATGGGTAGGAGGTAACAGTGCCAGCTTTAGAAAATAGATGCTTTAGGAATGAGGAAAAGACATTTTCTTTCCCTTTCTCTTACCTCATGGTACTTAGTCCTGTTCCCAAAATGTATAATTGATATATTGATTTTTCTTGTTGAGTTGAGCAAGGACACTTAAATAAGGTAGGCATTGAGACTCTGAAAGTTCTGTGTAATTGGATAAACTAGTCAAAAAGTAAATCTGTAAATAAAAGAAAAACTTTGATTGCATGTTATATATTTTAATTTAAATTGGCTGCTTGGAAGTCCCGAACAAAGGTGGTCCATGTCTTGCATGGCCTGGTACTTGTCTTCTTGAGCGGAAAGGACATCATGCCTTCTACTCCCCTGTGACCCTTCAGGTCCCCTTAAGGGCAGTCCCTTTGAAAGAGGACAAGTGGTCTTGAGAAATAACCTGGAAATTGATTCTGATGCTAAGGAGTCCTTGAGAGAAATAGTGTTTGTCTCTTTTTTCTAAGTAGTTCAGTTGAGATATACTTCCCTTTCAGGAAGATATAAAAGTCCTTGCTGTCAGGTTCAAAGATGAATGTTCCCTCTGTAGGGTTTAATTATTTGACAGTTCCAATAGAGTAGTGGGAGATTTGGATGTCAACCTCTGTTTGTGATGTTTTTCCAATAGTAGTATTTGGTTCTGTGGTAGGATTTCAGTCAGTAAAGTTTCAGTTATATGATTTGGTATTTCCTGGTATTTACATCTTAATTTAATATATCTGACCCATCACTTGAATTTTTAATTGCACTTTTCTTTTTCTTTTAATTTGGAACTGAAAAAAATGTTCTCTCCTTGAGACCTCATATGACTTCCATTGGGAGTGGTCTTCACACTTTCAACTTACATTTCCTTTGAAATTTCACTGGCTAGTCTTAGCTTCCCCATGTAATGATGAGAAGTCTCTCATATAAAGCCTGACCATTGTATTCCTCTTGCAGATGTGAGCATGTTTGTTTTTTTAACTTCTCAAATAGGATGTGTAGCCAAGACTGTTAAAATAATCTGTAACTATGCCCTGGCTGGGTGGCTCAAGTGGTTGGAGCATCATCCTATACACGAAAAAAAGTTGCTGGTTCGATTCCTGGTCAGAGCACATACCTCTGTTTCAGGTTTGATCCCTAGTTAGGGCATGTACATGAGGCAACCCATCAGTGTTTCTCTCTCATTCTCTCTCTAAAATAAATAAAAACATATTCTTGAGTAAGGATTAAAAAATAATAATAATCTGTAACAATGTGTTTTAGGGTAGAAATATGCAGCATATTTTTCTATAGATATACATAATACAACCATTTTTCTGTAAAGATAGATATTAAAAATCATATTATATCATTTAGTACCTATGAAATACCTTTATAAATTGATTTGCTTCCTTAGGACATTTAGAAAAGGGTGATGTTAGTGTTGGCTTATGTCTAGAGATCAATAGCAAAGTATTCAGTGTGATTCATTTAGGATTCAAGTAATTTGGATTCATCAAGGATTTAGGATTTTATAAAAACAAGAGAATTAGTTAAGAAGATGTCCTAGCCAATTTTACTCAGTGGATAGAGTGTTGTCCAGTGGACTGAAAGGCTCTGGGTTCAATTCCAGTCAAGGGAACCTACCTTGGTTGCAGGCTCCATCCCCGGCTCTGGTCCAGGTGCATGGGGCAGGCAACCAACTGATGTGTCTCTCTCAGATTGATGTTTCTCTCTCTATGTCTTCTCCCCCTCCCTTCCACTCTCTCTAAAAATCAATGGAAAAATATCCTAGGGTGAGGATTAACAACAACAATAATAAAACCCCCAAACACACACAAAAAGAAAACATCATTCAATTTAAAAAAGTATACAGGTGACCTAAATAATTTATTCAGATGTATACTTATATACATGAGTATGATATATGTATATCAGCTTATTCAATCACCAGTCCTATCTCCTTGAGCCTAGTAGCAGGGATGGCCCGAGATGAGGATTTCACCTTGATTCACAAATGTTCACTTCCATCACAATGTTGCTTTGCATTGTCTGTGTCTTTAGCTTTTTTTCTGATCATTTCTTAGCTATCTATTAAAAAAACAAAACAAAATGAACACCTTCAGACTCCTTCTGAATTTCCCCCATGTCTTTTTATTATGATATGCAGCCTCTACTCATGTAAGAAAGACAGCTATTGCTGGACATTCGCCTTTTGTTCCTACTTTTCTCTCAGCTCTATCAACCCTGATCTCATGTCTCTGTACTTACACTTACACGGAGGTACTTCATTCAAAATGTATTGTACTGATGACACAGATGGCTGCAGTAGTGATTGCTTTACAGTGGAATGTCACACAGTATTTTATGGTTTTATCTGGAGAAAGAAAGAAGACTGTTTACTAGCACTGAAATATTCTTTTTTCTGTGTTCTTTATGTTCATATTTTCCCTTTAACTTTCATTATAAAATGTCCTGACTCAATTTTGGAACTAGATAAAAGAGAGGAAGAAAAGTTGTCTAGAGTTGCAACTTCTGGTTTGGACAAAAAAGTTCTCAGATTGACCCTGTCCCCTTAATGTGAGTCACATATAAATAAACAGACTTTGGCAATTGAGTTTTCTACTGTAATCAGATGCCCCCATAGGGATTGTTAATAGATGACACTGAAAAAGGAACCCAAATTTCTATGAGTTTGAACATTTTTATAACAATATTTGGAGAAAAGAGAAGTGAGAGGTGGTTCAGGGCTTGGGTGACTGACTGTGTCTCCTATTTTGCTCCTCAGATGGAACCCTCGGCCTAGAACCCATTCCTGTCTTCTGCTGCTTCAGCTCTCTATCCCCTCCCCCCACTGCCTCTTAGACTTCCTTCCCCTCAGTTTGGCTTTCCCCAGAGCCACTGACTGATGTGGTCTACCTGTCACTGCTCCCTTCCTCAGGCGCCATCTCCTATTGACTCTGTGGCCTACGGGGTTTATCCCGCAGACCAATTACACTCACCAAATGTGGCGCACAAGGCACTTTCATTTTATGTGGTCTCTCAGGGTAAAATCATAAAGATAAAGACAGTAAATTCAAAGTAGCCTTGTTTGATTGGTTGTGGTTAGGATAATTTTTGATCATGGCCTGCAAGCTTCAACTAACTAGCATAAAGTCCAGTAAAATGTATCATGAAGTATCACTTTATAAATTATTTTAATAGTTATGAACAAAGTTCATTCCTATTGAATTTTTATGTATAACAGTGAGTTTAATGTAGTTAAATTTCCGTTGACTTATATTGGAAATATAAGTTTTATTTATAAGGATGCAGTGAAAACATTGCGAAGTTAAAAATGTCATGTCATCCTCTGTCAATGAGGTTCATTGTGCTATATTAGTGAATTTGTCTGAATCTTTTCTTCTAGGGAGCTGAATATTCTCTCTGAATATTAAACAACTGGCAAGATTGTTCTTCCAAATGACATAAAATTTGAAAAGCATTTACTAATTAATTCTTCCAAATCTCTTAAGAGTAGGGAGAACTCAAGCAGATATACCCATTGAGAAAGGGGACATCCCCCTTTCCAGTGTGGTGTTGTTATTGCCGTATCCCCACAGTTATCTTTTATGTAAGTAGTTATAGAAGCAGAAGAGGCATCCTAGTGGGTAACAGCATTTTATATCCTTCAAATAGCTTTCCTCAAACAAATAATAATAAAAACTATACAGCCTCAAGGATTAGTTCCTGGGGAAGTCTGTGTCTAGCAGAAGGGTTTGAATGGACTCCAATATCCCATCTGGAAGTGCCCTGGACTTTTCACGACAAAAATAAATAAAGTTTGGAATCCTACACCAGTGTAAGTCATTCACAATTTATCTAACCTAATTCCTCTGCCTGCTTCCTCGTGACAGTAAAAAAAAATAATGAAAAGATATTTTTAAACATCAAAGTGGCATATATTTCAGTGGTTATTACTATGATTATTACCAGGCACCACCTGTTCTGTTTCACGGGGGAGATGGTGCTTGGTTTGATATGGGTTCACCTTTTGGCTCCTGCTGTTTGTTTGATGTCTTCAACTTGTCCTGCTTGGCTTGTGTTGTAGGTTCTGGAATCTGTTCTAATTCAAGTAGCTGAGATACGATTACTCTTCTGGAAGGAAAGAGGGTGAAACAGGGAGGTGGTAGGAAGTTCCCCCCACAATTCCTGGTCTTCCTGGCAGCCCAAACTTCTGGAAACTCCTGAATCACATTCCTCTACTGAGCATTCACAGCAGTGGTTGATCATGGTATGGTGAGTTGTCAGCTGTCCCTGTCACCTACTGCTAATGCTGCCAACTGTACTTGGCCAGCTCGTCCTGTGGCTCTCAGGGTCCTGATGAGGTGTGACAGTGTGGCATGCAGTGCCCTGTCACTCTTCTAATGATTTAGTTTCCTGGAAAAACCAAGGAAGAACTTTCCCATTGAGAGTCCAGCTGCCTGACATTGATATCCTCACTTGAAACACTGACTGCAGGAGACAGAATTGAAATCATGTGAAAGGACAAATGATCGTAGATGTCCCCTGACAAGGAAACCACAGTGTTTCAGAGAATCGCAATGCCCCACAATAGCCCTGAGGATCACTCGCCTTAAATGTTCTAGTTGAAAACTCTGTAAGTAGTGTATGACCTTAGACTCTACTCTCCAGGGGAGTTAGTTTCTTTCATAAAATGTATTGTACTTTTCATTGTTTGGTTCCCATGAGGTCAAGATTTTCTCCAAGGTCTGTCGCATGGATAAGCCTTTGGAACAGTAATAAACGAACTATGGCTTGGGGGTGGGGGCATATGTTGCCTAACCAGTGTCCTGAAGTGGCTCATGATCTAATTTTTGAAATCCCTGATGAAGAAACTGAGGACCAGAGGATCAGATGTAAGCCAGATTTGTTCTGCTTACTCTGCGTATATTCCTCCCCGAAAGAACTCCAGTGATTGGCCTGATCAGGAAGGGCTACTGGGACTAGCCCCATTACAGAAGGAATGGATGCGGGCAAAATAACAAGAATGTGCACTGTTTCCTAAGGAGAAACCTCAATTTAAGGGCCAGATGGATTTCATGAGCATAAGTATACACTTAAAAAAACCAAACTTGATGATCTTTGAAATACACTATTATATAAGAAAAACACTTTAAGCTATTAAAGATCCTTAATTTTTATGCAAATTCATATTTTTATTCTTTAATTTAAAAACAATGCATTGTTAAATAAAATACAGGTGAAGAAAACCACACAAAACCATGTATGACATAGTGAGTGATTAGAAGATTGAACACTCAGGCCAAGTAATTGAAATCTGCAGCCATGCCAGAATCCCACCCCAAATCTGACCTCACTCTCTCCCTTCAAAAGTAATCATTGTAGGAGAAACCAAGATGGCGGCGTAGGTAAACACCTGAAATTGCTGCCTCACACAACCACTTCAAAAATACAACTAAAAGACAAAAAGGACATCATCCAGAACCACAGGAAGGCTGGCTGAGTGGAAATTCTACAACTATAAGGAAAGAGAAAAGCACACTGAGACTCAGAGGAGGTGCGGAAGTAAAGTGCAGAGGTACAGAGGTGCGCGGAAAGGGCTGGCGACTGAGGACACGGTTCTCTTTTTCAATCAGGAGGGAGACACAAGCTCCCAACAGCCCTGACTCCAGTTCCGGGCGAGTCTCTGGGGACCCAGACTCATACGGGGAGAAACTGGACTGTCTGGCAGTGGGCAGAACTCGAGGGAGGCTTTCTCTCAGAGGTGTTTGCAGTGATTACCACTGGCTACTGAGACCCGGGACCACTTAGGGCAGGGCTGAGGATCAACCATAGCAGTTTGCTCCACCCTGTTGATTCCCTGAGACACTGCCCCACCCAAGCTGTGCGCAGAGGTTTTTGCATATGAATGACCTGGCCCTTTGCAATTTAAAATTACCTAACAAATTGCAGCTGGGTCAGAGAGACCCAGAACATACAAAAGAAGGCCCAATGCCCCACAGCAGACTGCATTGCTTCACAGCTGGGCCTCATCTGGGCACCTCCAAATCCCAAACAAAGAAGAGGAATCTGCAGATCTCTCCATACCTCCTGCTAGGTAGCCTCAGGCAGAAGCTAGATTAGCACCTCCTTAGAGATCCAAGTGCCAGTGTACCCAGTGGTCAGAGTGGGACCATCCAGATTACAACTCCTCAGATCCATAAGGGACACACTCAGGGGGCAGACTCAGTGAGCACCAAAGCCCCACTGAAACACGTCTTGCCCCATAAGGGTGTCTCCAGCACAGAAGTTCCCCCACCGTAGACACAGCTGAATCTCACAGCCAATTGACCTGGAGGTCAATTCCTCCCAGTGATACCAACTACAATCAAGGCTTAACTACAACAAGACTGTGCACACAGACCACAAAGGGGTGCACCAAGAGTGTCCACCTCAGGTAATTGGGGTGGCTGAGCCACTGGGCACTACAGAACACCTAGCACAGAAAACCACTCTATCAACACAGGAAAGCAGCGAAAGACAAAGAAACAGGTCACAAATGACAGAAATGGAGGAAAGCAAACTACTGGATATAGAGTTCAAAACCACGGTTTTAAGGTTTTTCAAGAATTTTCTAGAAACGGCCGATAAATTTAGTTAGACCCTCAATAAGTCTAGTGAGACCCTCGAGGATATGAAAAAGGACCAACTAGACATTAAGCATACACTGACTGAAATAAAGAATATTAGACAGAGATCCAACAGAAGACTAGAGGATCGCAAGAATCAAGTCAAAGATTTGAAATACGAAGAAGTAAAAAACACCCAACCAGAAAAGCAAAAAGAAAAAAGAATCCAAAAATATGAAGATAGTGTAAGGAGCCTCTGGGACAACTTCAAGCATACCAACATCTGAATTATGGCAGTGCCAGAAGAAGAGAGAGAGCAAGATGTTGAAAACCTATTTGAAGACATAGTGACAGAAAAACTTCCCCTACTTGGTGAAAGAAATAGACTTACAAATCCAGGAAGCGCAGAAGACCCCCAAACAAAAGGAACCCAAAGGGGACCACACCAAGACACATCATAATTAAAATGCCAAGAGCGAAAGACAAAGAGAGAATCTTAAAAGCAGCAAGAGAAAAACAGCTAGTTACCTACAAGGGAGTACCCATACGAATGTCAGCTGATTTCTCAACAGAAACTATGCAGGCCAGAAGGGAGTGGCAAGAAATATTCAAAGTGATGAATAGCAAGAACCTACAACCAAGATTACTCTACCCAGCAAAGCTATCATTCAGAATTGAAGGTCAGATAAAGAACTTCACAGACAAGAAAAAGCTAAAAGAGTTCATCATCACCAAACCAGTATTAGCTGAAAGATATTCTTTAAGAAGAGGAAGAAGAAGAAAAAGGTAAAGATAAAAATTATGAACAACAAATACACATCTATCAACAAGTGAATCTAAAAATCAAGTGACTAAAAAATCTGATGAACAGAATAAACTGGTGAATATAATAGAATCAGGGACATAGATAGGGAGTGGACTGACAATTCTCAGGTGGAAAGGGGTGTGGCGGTGCGGGAAGAAACTGGACAAAAATTGTACACCTATGGATGAGGACAGTGGGGGGTTAAGGGCAGAGGGTGGGGTGGGAACTGGGTGGAGGGGAGCTATGGGAGGAAAAAAGAGAACAACTGCAATAATCTGAACAATAAAGATTTTTTTTAAAAAAAGGGAAAAAAAGTAATCATTGTCATGGTGCTCACTTCCTCATTTATTCATTTACTATTCAACAAGCATTTATGAAGGGCCTGGCATACATCAGCCTTTTCTCTTTCATCTCAAACATATAGAATGGCATTTTAGATATCTAACACATAGTTCTAAATAAATTTGAGTCTTCTGGCCTAGAAACTTATTCTCAAACCTGCTATATATTATGGCTGCTCTGAGTATTTGGGTATAGAGAGGCTGGCTCATATAGTTACTAATTAAATATACTTTTATTGGTAACTTTTAATGTTTGACACCTTATGTTGGCTATTATGAGAGATGAATATGAATAAAACACAATATTTGTTTCTACAATACTTACACTATAAGGGCAGCAGACATAATACAAAGGAAATGTTACTAGTAAAAATGTCAGAGAAATAGAAATGATTTGGGACATTTATTTTCTCCACTAGCCATTTCCTGGGAGAGAAGAGAATAAGGCAGGATGAATTGGATTGTTCCTCATTCTTTTTCAATTATACCTCTCCATCGGCAGATTACATCCTCTAACACTTCCTTCCTCTAATTTAAATGCAGTGCTCCTGGGAACTGATTTTATATATACCCAATAAAACAGCATTAATCTGATAGTCGTTTCTTCAAACTGGCACAAAATTTGAAGCAAGTGCTATTTTCAACCTTCCAGATGTCTTATTTGGTAAAAGGAATATGGAATAATTGATTTTAAAGTCTCCAGGGTCTTTCTATACTGTGAAATTTAGGGGATGTAAAACTCAGGATTCAGGCAGAAGGATCCAGGACACCAGAAGAAATAAAGTCGTGTGCTTAGCCACTAGCCCCATGCATTCTCCCCCTACCCCCCAAATTTGAGACTATTTGTAGTGAGGGTCAGGAGTGAGGCTCTCATCTCTAGGACCACTTCAGACACTATGGGATATAATAGGGGTTCACCAGGTGTCTATTCCCTGAAGGGGTTGCTGCACCTGTGAAGAAATGGTGACAAGAATTTGAGCTAATAGTCAAGGACAGAGAGGCTAATTAAATATACTTTTATCAGTAACTTTTAATATTCAACACCTTGTGTTGGCAATTAGGAGAAAAATAAATATGAATAAATCATAGTGGAAAAATGGAATGGAAAATGCTATTTGGAAATAATGAAGGAAAACACATCATGATCCTACTGTAGGAACTGGAATCAAGGACAGACCTCCAGGTGAGTCAAGAACTCACCCTTTAGCTGGACAGATGCACCTTATTTGTTCATGGTTATTGGAGAACATATCTTTGAATATGACACTGACAAGCAGCTTTAAAATTACTTCCAACAGGCCCCCTGCACCTCAGATTCCTTCAAAAGTGAGGAACCATTAGACTGACAGAACTAGTTTCTTTTGGGGGCCCTTAGTTCCTGCTGGGAAAAATTCTTACTTAGCCTCAACAGCTAAAACTTCCTTGCAAGCTAACAAGTTAGTCTGGCGGTTTCATGGGTGCTGACAGAAGACATGTGATTCTTGGGTTGATACTGTCCTCTTTTGCTGTTTAAAGTGACTAAATAGGGTCTTTGGACATCAGAGCAATTAATATCTGAACAACAGCACATGACATATGGTGGGGGATAGTCACTGGGAAGAGGAGTTTTCAAGTCTGGGTAGCTGTAAATCCTGAATATATTACTCTAATTTTGGTGGTCATTTTAGTTTAATGTGACCTGGCAATGCAAGTATTACATGGAAAACTCAGGTTGTAGGTGAAATAATGGCTTTCCCTTTAATCTGTAAAAGATAAAATCAATTTTTAATAAAAGCACTAAAATACCATTAATGAATAAGGTAAATGTTCTGTGCATTTCCTTAAATATCCGTGTATTCATCAAGAACAGCAAATGCTACTATGCTTACATCACTAGTGTTTGCAATCAATGATTTCACAAATTCACTTTATATATACAAAACACATCCTGTACATACATTTTATGTGAAAAGAGAGTAGTCTTAAAATAAATACCAAAATAAGACACATTGCATGAGCATTCTACCTTAGCCAGAATTTCTTTTGTACCTATTTTGGGGGAAAGTAATTTAAAGAAGCCAAAATAGTACATGGCAAATGATAGCTGGCTAGCTGACTCATTGCTTTAACTTGCTTTGGTAGCTGCTGCTTCTTTCTCATCTATGTTTAAAAGGAAAATATACCTAGCAAATTTCTCTAATGTGCATTGCACTATACTTGAAGAAAATGACATCTTCACAAAATGCCAAAGAAAAAAGCAGCATTGTGTGGCCTTTTTGTACAATTAGGGATAATTCTACCTAAGTGGAAGAAGGTGAGGGCAAAATAGAATGTTCAGCAGGTAATCTCTCCAGGAAGTGGTTAATACTGAGACATTTTGGGTTTCCACGCTGTGCTTTAAGCTGTTACCAACTCTCAAGCTTGCCTACTTATTTGTTATAAACATTTAAATCTGAGACCTTCACAAAAGGCCAAAATTAACAGTGAGTGTATTTACACTAAGAAAATGAATTTGAATTAGATTTTTCTACTGCTAGATGGGTTGTCAGTAGAATTGTCTAAAAGGATATTTGTGCTTATCTCCAAGTTGTTTGGCTTTGACAACCAAGAATATGAAGATAGCTATCGTAGGAATGTGCACATACATGGCTTTTCTTAAAACAATTTCCCGAACACTTTTTAAGAGCCTACTATGTACTGGATGTGTAGGTGTTTGAAGAGCTCCTAGTCTAGCAAAAGATATAAATAAGTGGATAAATATTTATTGTGCCACGTGATGAAATATTTGAGGGAAAGGTGTTCTTTGTGCCCAGGGAACCCTATGTAGGTTGTGGCTAACTCTGCCTAGATGATTTAGGAAATAATAATAGCTAAAATAATGAATATTTTAAAGGTAGTATTTTAATAATATTCATAATTTAATTTAACCTTTATTTAGTGCTTTATTGTATGTAGGGCATGGTATTTGATGCATGGAAGACACTAGTGACAAAACATAACTGTGTCTAGAACCTAAAGGATCTGAGACTTTTACCCTCCTTGTATGCTAACAAGTTAGTCTGGCAGTTTCATGGGTGCTGACAGAAGACATGAGATTCTTGAGTCAGAGACTAAGCACTTTACTTATCATTCATGTCACAGCAGGCAGCATAAATTTCATATTCATACAAGTTTTTCTTGCTCTACAAATCATATGGGGAATTGCAGTGTGGGTCCAGGTGGATGCTGTGTATACAAGTATGAATTCATATTTTCTACTTCTTGAGTAAATCTTAATAATTTATATTTTATCTCAAAATTACTTGTTAACATTAAATTTTTCAAATTGTATTACCACTTAATTACTATGTAGCTCTTTATTATTAGTGAGAATGTTTTAATTTTTACTTACTTTTTATTTTCAACAGTAATTTTATTATTTCATATGGCCTTAGCTTTTTTTCTTCATAAATGCCTGAGTTTTACCTTTCCTTTGGTTAGATTTTAAAGAACACCCTATTGAACTTATTGATCAATTTTACTAATTTTAATCAATTTTTTCTTTATATTTATATTTTCTACTTCTGTCTTTACTAAAACTTGTGTTATTCTTTTTATTATTTTTTAAATTTAGAACTTATTTTTTTCCATTCTTTTGCTTTTAATTCATAATCATTTAACACCATGGATCTAATTGTATACTGATTTGTTATTGTGTATATTAGGCCACAAGAGATGCATGAAATATCTGGCAGACATTTATGTATCCAAACAGATAAATTTAAAGCTTTGAGTGCTTAGAATAGCATTTCTAACCTGCCCTTTGCCCTGAGGAGTAGGCTTTTGTGATCAACTCTACTTAATCACAAATGACCTCCTTCTTTGCCCAGAAAGGTCATTCTCAGTAAAAGAGGATAAAAAAGAATAAATTGGAAATATTAATGTATAAAATATTCTTATTCTTATATTTTCTCTTAAACACAACAAATAGATCATTCTTATAAGATGGAATATATATATATATATATATATATATATATATATATATATATATCCCAAAATTCACGCAAGAAATAATTTTGATAGAAAACACAGGTTTATAATTAAAAATTGTAAATTTTTTATTGACTCATAAAGTATACAGTATAGGGTTATGTATTGAATAACACATCAGGTAAATGGCCTCCGTGGCTTTGCTAGCACATACGCAAAGCCTTGGTCTTCATTGGTCTTCATTGGTCTTCATTGTCCCTGCTCCTGGGCCATATTGGTACGTGGTAATGCTTATCAAATTGAAGGGATTGAAATCAAAGGGCAACAGATAGTAGAATCTGATTCAATAAACCAAGTAAAATTAGGCTTTGATTTTTTGTTGTTGTTGTTGTTAATGCTCATGCAAAATTCAAATCTTGCGTGAATTTTGGGACACCCTATATCCTATCTAATAAAAGAGAAACATGGTAATTGGCATATGACTGCTACCCTTCCCATTGGCTAATCAGGGCAATATGCAAATAAACTGTCAGCCAAGATGGCAGCCGGCAGCCAGGCAGCTTGAAACTAACATGAGGATTGCTTGCTTCAGTGACGGAGGACTCCAACGTTCCCCGCCTGCCAATGCAGGCCTCTGAGCTGCAAGCAACTATGTAACAAACATAGAAGCTAAACAAAACCCCAGAAACCTACTTTAGTCCGCCGGGCTTCAGCCAGCAGGATCACAACATTGTAAGCAAAGGCCAGAAACCTACTTTCAGCAGCGGAGGCCTAAGAGCTGGAGCCAAGCCTCAAAGCTAAAGCTAGCCCAGAATAAAAAAAAAAAGAAAAAAAGAAAAAAAGGAGCAGTTGGGAGCTTCAGTCACCCCCAGCCTGAAAACAGCCCTCAGCTCCTCACCCAGACTGGCCAGGCACCCCAGTGTGCCGGAAGCCGGTCCATGCTTGCTGTTTCAAGGGACCTGGCATATATGGCATACTGTTCTTAATATGTTTGCTCACCTTCTTGGCACGATGTGTTTTAACCAAGGTCTCTGAGAAAGGTTGTTTTCCCCAGGTAGGGATTTTCCCCTGAAGTTAGGGAGGGAATAAAACCCCTCAACTAAGTGCCAGGCGGGTAATTAATCCCTTTAACTACGAACAATCATGCTTAAACTACATAATCTTTTCTCCCTGGAATGGAGATAAGAAACGCCCTAACCTTTGTAATAGAGATTGATAGGATTGAATCAACTGGTATAAATACAGCTGTAACAAGACAGAAACACTCAGAACTCAGAACAGAATCAAGAAGACAGAACCTACACGGAGCCTGGAGACAGAAGAACTTCGCTGGAGAGAGCATGCCGGAGGATCCTGGAGAGGGACTGGCCTCAGAGCCTAGAGACAGAGCCTAGCGGGAGAACATGGCAAGGGATCCTGGACTGAACCTGACTACAGAGATTGGCAGGAGAACCTGACTGGAACCTGGACACAACCTGACTGGAGAGCCTGGACAGAACCTGGCTGGAGAACCTAGCGAGGGAACATGGCTACAGAACCTTGCTGGAGATCCGAAGCAGAACTTCTCTGGAGATCCAGACCAGAACTTGGCTGGAGATCCGGGCTAGAGATCCTGGCTAGGTTGCTGATCAACTGAACCCTGTCTCCTTGTCCTTCCTTCTTCGCCGACTCCGTCCACACCTTTGGGGACCCCTGGACCCGCTGGGGTTGGACCCCGGCACCAGTGGGGACCCCCACCCTGAAGGGTGTGTGACCAGCTGCAAACAGCCATCATCCCCTCACCCAGGCTGGCCAGGCACCCCAGTGGGAACTCCCACCCTGATCCAGGACACACTTCAGGGCAAACCAGCCAGCACCCACCCATGCACCAGGCCTCTACCCTATATAGTAAAAAGGTAATATGCCTCCCAGCACCGGGATCAGCGGAGCCAAGAGGCCTCCCAGCACCGGGATCAGCGAGACAGGGGTCAGCGCCCAAACCCCCTGATCACCCTGCGGCTCTGTGTGTGACAGAGTGTGGCACCCCAACCCCCTGATCGGCCCTGCTCTGTGTGTGACAGGGTGCGGTGCCCCCCCCCCCCCCCACGGGCCCTGCTCTGTGTGTGACGGGGTAGAGCCATAACCTCCCCATCGGCCCTGCCCTGAGTGTGAGAGTGGTGGCACCCCAACCCCCTGATCGGCCCTGCTCTGTGGGTGATAGAGGGTGGCGCCCCAACCCCCTGATGGGCCCTGCTCTGTGCGTGACAGGGGGTTACGCCCCAACCCCCTGATTGGCCCTGCTCTGTGCATGACAGGGTACAGAGCCCCAACCCCCCTGATGGGCCCTGCTCTGTGAGTGACAGGGGGAAATGCCCCAACCTCCTGATTGGCCCTGCTCTGTGCATGACAGGGGGTGGCGCCGCAACCTCCCCATCGACCCTGCCTTGATTGTGACAGGGGATGGTGCCCAACCCCCCAATCGGCCCTACCCTGAGCGTGACTGAGGGTGAAATCACAACCACCCGATCGCCCTGCTCTGTGTATGACAGGGGGCGGTGCCCCAACTCCCCAATCAGCCCTGCTCTGAGCCCGACCAGGGGCTGCACCTAGGGATTGGGCCTGCCCTCTGCCACCCGGGAGCAGACCTAAGCCAGCAGGTCGTTATCTCCCGAGGGGTCCCAGACTGCGAGAGGGCACAGGCCGGGCTAAGGGGTCCCCCCCCCCACCCGAGTGCACAAATTTTTGTGCACCGGGCCTCCAATAATCTAATAAAAGAGAAACACGCAAATTGACCACACCTCCGCTATGCTCAAGCCATGCCTACCAGCCAGTCAGAGCAGCTATATGCAAATTAACCCAACCAAGATGGCAGCCAGCAGCCACAGAGCTGGAGCAAGCAGGAGGCTTGGTTGCCCTGGCGATGGAGGAAGCCAAGCTTCCCGCCTGGCTGGCTGTGGCCTCTGCCCAAGGCAACAAAGTTCAATTATAGAAGATAAATAAATCCCAGATACCTGCTTCCAGCCAGCCTTCACTGGGAGCTTGGGTGGCTGGGGGCTGTGGCCAGCCTGCAAACAGCCATCAACCCCTCACCCAGGCTGGCCAGGCACCCCAGCAGGACCCCCCTCCCTGATGGGGGTGTGACCAGCCTGAAAACAGCCCTCAGCTCCTCACCCAGCCTGGCCAGGCACTCCAGTGGGACCCCCTTCAGGACACCCTTCAGGGCAAACCAGCTGGCCCCCACCCATGCACCAGGCATCTATCCTATAAAATAAAAGGGTAATATGCAAATTGACTCTAACAGCAGAACAACTGGGAATGACTGGTCACTATGACACACACTGACCACCAAGGGACAGATGCTCAATGCAGGAGCTGCCCCCTGGTGGTCAGTGCGCTCCCATAGGGGGAGCTCTGCTCAGCCACAAGCCACGCTGAAAGCTGCCAGTACTGTAGTGGTGGTGGGAGCCTCTCCCGCCTCTTCAGCAGCACTAAGGATGTCCGACTACAGCTTAGGCCTGCTCCCCGCTGGCAAGTGGACATCCCCTGAGGGCTACCAGGCTGCCAGAGGGATGTCTGACTGCCATCTTAGGCCCGGTCCCCCAGGGAGCAGTCCTAAGCCAGCAGGTGGACATCCCCTGAGGGGTCCCAGACTGCCAGACTGTGAGAGGGCACAGGCCGGGCTGAGGGACCCCCCCCCCCCCCGCCTGAGTGCACAAATTTTTGTGAGCCAGGCCTCTAATATGTATATATATATATATATGCCTAAGCTATCACCAGGGGTAGACATTCAATGCACAGGCATGGAAACATGGAGCAAACTGATGAATCTCAGACATGGAACAGACTGATGAATCTGGGTTTGTGCATCAGTGGCGTCCCTCAGCCTGGTCTGTGGGGTTCAGGCTGAAATCGGCAATCCGACATCCCCCAAAGGGTATAAAGAAAAAAGTGAGAGATTCCCCCCCACCACCACCATTGGGTCCTGAGACTCACAGAAGTAACCATATTCTTAATTCCTTGTTAACCATTGGTGATACCAACAAAGGATCTGATCTCAGGGCTTTCTCTGGGCCTGAAGAACCATCAGTCTCTGGCTTTACCACCCTCTTCCTGCATGCTAGCACTCACAGAAGCAATTATACCACTGCTTTACCCAACCACTGCACAGATGGACAAATAAATTTGGGGTGGCAGATTTTCATTTCTTCAGAAACTATTAAACAGACAGAAAAGAAATTGGACTTGCTGGGACTAGGTCACTAGAATTGAAAGTTGTTTTGGCAGCAGAGCACCAGAGTCTGAGTTTCCTTTTTGGCTTCGTGTCACCCCCAGGATGACAGTGCAGTAGTGACATGAGAGAGCTCTATTACCAAGAGGCTCAGCTACTTCTGAAGAGGTAGCTTTTCCTGCCAAGTGAATATTCTTTTGATGATGAACCTACTGCAATATGTTCAATGAGGGACTAACCTAGGGACATTTGAGAATATTTCAGATGTGCTAACATGTGATAATGCACTGCTGAGCTAAACAAAGCCATTCCTGATGTGTTGAGTTTTACTCCTTGGTTTGATTCAGGACAAAATACCAGGAGGCATATCTTTCTGCTTTTATACAGCTTCTGTGACATTGAAGAGAGAAGAAATGTTAAATGTGTTTTATTGCTAAAGACAAAAGTAAAATATGTCAACTACAATGTCATATTTACTTCCTTTTTTTTTTTAATCCTGAGATAAATTTCTAGAGTCATGTGTAAGAATAGAAATGAGGTTTTGGTGACTGGCAATTTTTCCATAGCAACCGAGAAAGACCACAGGCAGCAGGATATTGGAACATGTGGAAGAGATGCCAAATATTCAGGGTGAAGTATCAGGAATATATTTAAAGAGTAATCCCTCTCCATGCCCCAGTCGTCTCCCCACATGATATACCACATAATAACCTCTTTTTTTCTAACCTCATGACATCTTTAGGAAGGCATTGGTTTCTCATCCATCTGTTGTGAAACCATAGCTATCTGGTAGGGTTTTTTTTTTTGTTTTGTTTTGTTTTCTGCTTTTCTCACTGGAAGTTCTTTCATGGAAGAAGGATCGCCTGTTCTATTATCTGCTTTAACATAACACCAAGGATAGTGTTTGGCATAGAGTGAGCACCCTATTAAATACTTGTTGAACAAATACTTTTATTTTTATGATTGTATTGAACTAATAAGCTATATTTTCCTTATTCGTCACCCCACTTCAATTAATACCTATTTTCTAGTACATATGCTTTTAAATTTTTTTCATAGGATAAAAAATGTAACAATTTTTCAATATTTTTAATACATAGAAAAAATGTGAGGCAGGAAAAGCATAATTTCATCTACCTTTGGAAACCATTAGCTCTTTACATACTTCTTTATAGTAATCTTTATATAGCCTATGCAATAAAAGCCTAATATGCTGTCTGGTTGTCCAGTCCTCCAGTCAACCAATCAAAACATAATATGCTAATGACATGTTAAGGCTGCACAGTCGCTCACTGTGACATGCACTGACCACCAGGGGGCAGATGCTCCAACTGGTAGGTTAGCTTGCTGCTGGGATCCAGCTGATCGGAACTGAGTGAGACAGGCCATACATGCCCTGGAGCCCTCCCACGGTCCCTCCCCAGCTGGCCAACCTCCCACATCCCTCCCCGGCCTGGATTGTGTACTGGTAGGGTCCCTCTGCCTGACCTGCACCCTCTCACAATCTGGGCTGAGGGACACCACCACCCCCAAGTGTACAAATTTTGTGCACTGGGGCTCTAGTATTGTTATATAGTTTTCTATTAACTATAGCATCATTTCTATAGTCAACTCAAGATAGTATTTCCAGGAGAAATAGATATAACAAGCTCATTAGCATAACCAAGCCTTTGTAAATAACTTTCCATTAATTCTATTTTCTTTCCCATATCTTCTTATAAAACTGAGGTCCCCTGTGAGGTATTGCTTGCAAGGGAGTCTGAGAAATATAGTTCTTATCCCCTGAAACTCTTTCCTATGTATTGGTTCTTGTACTTTTATTTTGCTTTTCTAGAATACTCTTCTTACTGTTGTTCACAAAACTGACCCATTGACATATTTCAAGTTTCAGTTCAAAAATCTAACTCAGAGAAATCTCACCTGCCCACCTGGCCTCTCTCAGTTTCTCCACCCCACCAGCCAGTTCATTTTCTTTGTAGCATTTCTGACAGTCTGTATTACTCATCTGTGCCTCTTGGCTCTCTGTTCCACTTGAATGTAAGCTCTATGAGGGCAGGAGCTTTTTTACTCATAGCACCTAGTGCTTTGTCAGGCTTTCCATATTTTTATACAAATTTGTTATGTAATAGATTCACCTAAAGTTGTATCTTCAGTTTATTTTCAATTTGCCAACATAAGAACTGCATTGATGAGCATCTTTGCACAAAATACTTTGTCTACATTTCTGATAATTTCCTTGGATCGATTAATAGGATAGGAGCTATTGGATGCTCAGGACTGGAACAGTTCTCAGTTTCCAAATTGCTTTATAAGAATACTGTTCCAGTTCACTTTCCTGCCAGCAATATGTGAGAACTTCCATCTTATCACATCACCACCGGAGCTGAATATTTTCGTGTTTAAACCTTTACTAATCTTTTCCTACTGAAATTTAGAGGTGTATTTCTTAAAATAACTATCAAGTTTTTGTATATTGTGCATATTTATTCTGGTCATATTTTTTGAAGTACAATTTACACTGTTGTGTTCTATGCTAGAAGTATTCAACATCTATGTAGCCAAACCAATTTGGTTCTTTCTTTTATAATTTCTTTCATTGTTAAGAAAGCCTTCATTCAGAGACCAGATGAATATTCTATTTTAAATTCTTTGATGTATTCATATTTAGATTTGGGGGATAATTTCCTTATCTAATTTATTTTCACAATTTATCTTTTAAGAGCTTTTTAAATTGTCTTTATCAAATTTGAAACTGGATCATAATAGTAGGTAATACAAAACATGGCTCAGAAACTAAACAGAAATCACAGACAATAAAGAAAGACCATAAAATTGAAGTGTTTATAGCTTATATATTTGACTATTCTTGCACCAGTGTTAAGCAACTCTGAAAATCACAACCGTACATGCCTCATTTTAACTATATTCACAAATATAAATTAACATTATGTTCTTGTTCTAAATGGAATGATGACATCAAGTCTGGTTTGCAGAATGTTGTGATTGTTTTGATATTAATTGTTATTGGATGGTCTGATTATTAGATGGTAAGTTTTGTACATTGACCTCATTGTAGTTTTGAAACTGCTCACAGTTCTTCCCCCATAAGCAACAGGGGAAGAAATTTGATTTTGGCAGTTCAGGAAGCCAGTCACCCTCTGTGTCTGACTCTAGAGTAGAGGAAATAACATGCACTCTGTAATTCCTTTAAGGTGCTATCAGCTGAAGCCCTTAAGACTAATATCTTTGACAAGCACTCCTCAAATTTTCTGTTGCTAATTGCAGGTCAACATGAAAATAACCAATGTTTTATAACTGTGATTAGTTACTGCAATAATTAAATTTAGCAGTGTGCCCTCCTAGACATAGATTATGAAGTGACCTTGAAAGAACAAAGAATATTATACAAATTAAATCTGCCATATGCTGATTTCTTAGTTTTCCTCCTTTATTGGCTTTTTATTTTGAATAGCCCTTCTCTTCTACTCTATTTGGAAAAAAAACAAAGACAAGTTAGAATGGGAGGTGATTTTAATTTGCAGAAACTATGGGTTTACCTGTTTAGTCAGTATAAGTGAGTACTGTGAAAGGAAGTTTAGAACTGAGTGTAAAGGAATAGTGATTGAATATAAAGTAGTATGGAGACACACCCTAAGGGGACCCCAATGAGTCACCCCCTTGTATAATCTATTCCCCTTGAGTGGAACCTGGGAGTTGCCTATCACAAACAGAATATAGCCTAAGGGAGGAGTTGTCATGCTGGTTTATATGGCAGAGGAGAAAGATATTGCAGATGTATTTGTCCCTAGTGTGCTGTCTTGAGCTCATCAAAAGGAAGATTATACTAAGTAGAACTGACCTTATCAAATCCTATATAATAGAAGCATAATATGCTGTGTCCAGTCGTCCAGTTGGCCATTCAACCAATCAAAGTGTAATATGCTAATGATATGCTAAGACCGTTCAACTGCTCGTTATGATGTGCATTGACCACCAGAGGGAAGACAGTCGACTGGTCGACCAGTTGCTATGACGTGCACTGACCACAACGGAGTAGATGCTCCAAATGGTAGGTTAGCTTGCTGCTGGGGTCTGGCTGATTGGGACTGAGTGAGACGGGCTGGACATGCACTGGAGCCCTCCCGCGGTCCCTCCCTGACTGGGCAACCTCCCAAGTCCCTTCCCAGCCTCATTCATGCACCAGTAGGGTCCCTTGGACTGGCCTGTGCCCTCATGCAATCTGGGACCCCTTGGGGGATGTTGGAGAGCTGGTTTCAGCCTGATGGCAGAATGACCAGTCATTATGACACACACTGACCACCAAGGGGCAGACGCTCAATGCAGGAGCTACCCCTTGGTGGTCAGTGTGCTCCCACGGGAGAGCGCTGCTCAGCCAGAAGCCGGGGTCACAGCTGGTGAGTGCAGTGGCGGTGACGGGATCCTCTCCCGCCTCTGCAGCAGCACTAAGGATGTCCAACTGACGGCTTAGGGGGAGCGGGCCTAAGCCGTCAGTCAAATATCCCCCAAGGGTTCCCAGACTGCAAGAGGGTGCAGGCTGGGCTGAGACCCTCCCTCCCCGCGCCTCCCGGCCAAGTGCATGAATTTCGTGCACTGGGCCTCTAGTGAGTATTATAAAGGAAGGGTCAGGCTTTCCTTGAAGTTAGAGATTCAAAGCAGCAGCAGTGCTTTTTCCCTCCTTCACTGGCCTTGAAGGAAAAGGTGTCATCAACCCTGCAGTCACTGGGAATGAAGTTCACTAACAATTTGAGCGGACTTGCAGGTGGAGCCTCCCTATTTGAGCATCCAGATGATAATGCAGCCCAACATATACCTTCACACCAGCCTTCTGAAACTCTCATCAGCTTGTTCAGACTTTTGATCTACAGAGACTGTGAGATAATAAAGAGAATAAAGGGGTGTAGTTTTAAGGCTCTCAGCTTGTGGTAATTTGTTGTGTTGTAACAGAAAACTGAAACAAAAAATTTCCTTCAGGGCATCAGCTAAAGGAGGGAGAGTTTCTTCTCTCAGACCAAAATGTGAAATTCCTCTCTCTGTTTGTAGCTTAATTTGAATGTTGCCATTCTAATTTGAAATGCTGTCCATGATGAAGAACTGGTCGTACTCTTTCTACTTCTTTCTTTTTAGACTATTTTATTAAGGGATGTTGATAAAACTGCCAAAGGAAATATTCTTGAAATAATACTTCCTCTAATAGTATCACTTATTCTCGTGAATTTTGAGTTTCACTACAATTGTACTACTCTTCTAATCTTGTCTATTTTCAGTTAAGTCATTTTACTTTTAAGTTTAAGTGGACACTCCTTTTCCATTTGCCATTGTGTTTGATTTCCTAATCTCTTCTTCCCCATGTCATTTGAACCTCGTCTTTGCTGGGTGATTCTGCATTTCCCCCTTAGTTCTACAGTGTCAGGGTGCTCTTTCCATTTTCATTCTGGGTCCATTCTTGACCCTCCGTGCCAGTCAGCACCCAATAAATTTCTGTATCAAATTTTCCTCCTTTAAGATTTACCTCCGCTGAAGAATTTCCATTTTCTGCTTGACAAGGTTCAAATTTGAAAATGTGGAGTTTAGGCCTATTCCTTTGTAAGATTTATGTTTATTTTCCTTGAGAAAAAGTGAACAAATTGGTATGCAACTCTGAATGAGTGTGAGGTTTTCATCATCATTAGATATGAATCACATATAAGCATTTTACCTGAGCTCTGAAATTGTGGGACTACTATTCAAAGGCTGCTAGTGAACATGAAGACCACTCCCCATGGATGTATGACCCCTTAAGAGCCAAAAGCATTGCAGGAAAAAATGGTTATTGCAGGACATCTGCTATAGGCTGAGTGTTTATGCCCCCCCATATTCACATGGTAAAATCCTAATCTCCAATGTATTTGGGGGTTGGGCTTTTGGGAGGTGATCAAATTATGAAGGTGGAGCATCATGAATGGGATTAGTGTTGGCATAGAGCAAATTTGCTTCTTCTGCCACCTGAGGACATAGTGAGAAGACAGCCATTTATGAACCAGGAAGTGGACCCTTACCAGATACTAAATCTGCTGGCACCTTGATCTTGGACCTTTCCAACCTCCAGAAGCGTAAGAAATACATTTTTATTGTTCATAAGCCACCACAGCCTGTGGTGTTCTGCTCTAACAGCCTGAAAAGACTGTGACAACCCTTTTTCTGCTCTGAGGTTTATGGATTCTCAGCTGTGACTGATTACCTTCCCTTAAGCTTACCTATGTGCCAAGGTCTCCCTCAGTTCCTGTATCTGTGCCTCATTCTCTCTGAAGCTGGATTCAGAAATGTTATAACAGAAGATATTGTAAGGATTGCTTGGGTGTTTTCTACACCAGGACATAGCAGTGGCTTGGTGTCCTGCCCATTTGTGTGGCAGGAAATACTTTTATTTGTTCTGGTGAACTCATTTGTCTGGGATTTATTCCCTCACTAAAAAATTTTGCATTATTTTACTGAGGAAACACGTAGTGAGTAATGATGTTTTCCAGCGAGTGTGCAAAGGGTTATCGAGGGTATAAAGATGGCCCTCTGAGAGGTGACAAATGTAAAATATACCGGGAAGGTGACACATATGTGGTGGGTGCACATCTGGCACAAGGTTGGTACATGGTAAGACTAAATCTTTTGGATAAATTTCTGGCTATGGAGCTTGGGGATTCTTATGCAAACTAAAGTTTAAGAACATTATTACCTGGTGGCAAAATAATGTCATTGTTCATAAAATACCACAAATTTTCCCACTTCTTATTATGTCATTAAGATAATATTATAATTTCAAAAGAGAAATCAAAATACTCTTCAAAATTGTTTTCATTAATCAAAATTAGCTTTTGGGTTAAGGCTAGAATTCTTGTGCTTTTATGGTTCTCGTGTACTTGTAAGTCTAAATCTTTTAATATGTTTTTCATAATTATACTTCTGATTAATGGAGAACCATTGACCCTGTGAAATCAAGTTCTGAAATTGACCTACAAGTAATGAATTTTTAATAAGGATGTATTATTCACATCTGCAGTGATTATTTTGGGCTAATAATATTTTAGATTGCAATGATCTTGGAAAATATCTCACAAGCAATACTTCCTGATCTCAAAGCACAACTTAATAATGAATGATGTATAGCTACTTCTATTTTCCGATGATAACCGGGAATGAGGTACTTGCCCTGAGCATATACAGATGTATATATGTAGCATTCATTTATCCATTGTTTGAATATAATTATATTAACTACATTTACAGAATACTTTCTGCAGTATTAACTACTGTTTTGTATCATGAGATTCAAAACATTTACAATGTTTAACATGTTGTGTTTTCATGTGATGATATGTAAATGAGGACACATTCTGAAATTAGAAGCAAAATGGCCTGCATCTAAATATTCCATCCTACATATCACCATCCTTTTTCATTGTATGAAGAAGTGTGTTAATTAGTTTATACAAACTTAGTAAGTAAATATACATTTATTTCTGGATTGAAGATAAAGGGAAACATGCATCTATAAGTGGTCAAATGTTGGCATTGGTATAAAACTTGCTCAGTTTCATCATTGAAATGACCATGACATAAAATCCTCCAGTGAATAAATACCTTCCTTGGAAGAAACTATCACTTTTAGCACATTAACTCTTCCAGGTCATAATGATGCTATACATTTAATTTTTTTTTTTTTTTTTTTTTAGTTAGGAATTATTTTTAGGAATTAATTTTCTAAAGTCTTTCATTCATATTTTGGATGTCATGTGTGTAGTGAGAGATAAGTGTTTATGTGATGATAAACTAAAAACAAAATAATTATATCTATTAATATTATGAATTTTCCATTTTCCCCTGCAGCTGTTGTCAAAATTACTGGCATTTTATATGACAGTCTAACTTTGAGTTTGAAACAACCACCAAATGTTATGTTAAAAACCTGTGGACATGTGAGCGTGGTATGTGCACACCCTCACTTATCTGCACTTGGGTGACTTCAGTTCCTTCCAACCCTCTTTGCTCCTGAGGCCCTAGACCAGATGAATCTGTGTTGTACTAACAAGCACTTTAATATTGGCCACCAGAGGGCTCCCATATTCCTTCCATCTAAGTAAAAAACACATCGTGCAATTAACATAAAGTTCACTAAATAGAAAGCATGTACGGATTTATACTATAGTTACCTATAAGGGGAAATATTCCAAATCCACTGTGTTCTTCTTACACAAAATACTTTCAGTGGACACACGAGAAACTAAACACGTCTATTAAAACAAAGTGATTAAGTTGTGCAGTTGATTTTGTTTTTGGAAGCCATGGCACCGACTTATCATACTTAATACTTGGTGACGCCATTTAAAAACTATTTCCATTAGTTAATTTGGGTGTAAATCTATTATATATTTATGGGTGATGTTAAATATAACTGATTCTAGCCATTGGAGTACAGGTTTTTTTTTTTTTTTTATCACAAGCTAAGCTATATAGATTATCCTGAAATAAAACGTTGGGTATTTTTATTAGCCCAGCTTTTGATATTACACAAAGTTTTACAGAACGAGATGGTGGGTGTCTTGAGGGGGTGTTAATGGTAAGAGGAATAATGTCATGAGCTATAGATATTTCCACTGGAGAGGAAGGAAAAGATTGCTTCCTTCGTGGGTCTTTCTACTGGTTCTTACTGAGCTGTGTTAGCTGAAAACCAGTCCCAGGAGCTGAGGCTTGCCGGGGTTACTCTAAGGGTTTCTAGAAGCAACAGAAGCATTTGTCATTGTTCTTTCCTTTGGTTTGTGGTCATTTGTCTGGGTTGGACAATCCAGGTGCTGTCCATAGAGTTTATGTATGCAGGGATATTTCCTCCCTGAGATAGAGCGTGAGGTCAGCTGTTAATGGAAATGTTATAATTTGCAGCAGAGCCAACTTGGAAACCAGCATCTTTAGGAACTCTTTGGATCGACGTGAAGCACTTCAAATGAGTCATGACATTCATCTTCTCTGTGATATGTTTAAGCTACATTTCATTTATCATCAGTAACTGAAAATGCTATTTAACCATTCTACATTTTTTTCAATTACTTTTTGTAGAACACATTAGTTATTATGCCTGCACTTAAATGTGCATCAAAGAGAATGACAACACGTAAGGCCTGATTAGCTCAATTATACACCCACACCTACATGCTGTCTTTTTTACTGTAAGACTGAAATATCATGTTATAGGAGAAAATAAAACAATCTGTTCCCCCTTTTATCCATTATGTTCTTCTGGTCTAAGAATTGTTTTGAGTATTCTTTAGAGAAAGAGAATTTAAAAATAGAGCTAATTTTGGTTTATCTTGCACTCACTGAAATACTTTTAAAGCAGTGTTATGAATTCTGTTTTAATCTGTTTGTAGTTGAAATGCTATTTCCCAGCGCAGGCTTTCTTTGAATCCTGCATTTCAACCATTGCTTTTTCTCCATGAGACGATGGTAATTTAAAAACCACATTAGTCCTTGGGCTTAGATTACCATGTCTAAGTGAAACATGGATGTGAAATTATCAGAGTGTAAAACCTATTCTGGAAGTTCAAGTACAGTTATAGTTGTAACCAGTAGTAACCAGTCTAGTGCTCATGATTCACCGGATTTAGATTTGACTCCATTTCTACTCAAGGAAATCCACAATATTGCAACTGGTAGTTCACTGCATTTTAAGATCATTGCTAAACTCTAGTTCAAAACATGCACAAATAAAAGAAAAAATTAAAAAACTTGATAGTGACCGTAATATCACCTAGCTTGTAGCTAATTATGTTTTATATTTCTCATGAAAGTCTTTGAATTAAAAACCAAGGAAAATTTTCTGGATTAGATAGATTTTGTTCAGGAAAGTCTTTGCTAATTACCATACCATTTCTAAGATTCTATTATTTAGTAATAAAAATATCAGAAATTTTTAAATTAATATGTCCAAACAATTTCATGTAAAGTGATTGGTTCCTAGGTTTCTGAATAATTGCTTCAATTCTGAAAGTTAGTATGTTTAGATACTGCTCCAATTGTATGTGTTTACCACTTAGAAAGAATTATTTTTTCCAATCTAGACTATGTAAAATCAAATTGGTATAAAGTAAACTGGCCCCAAAGAGTCTCCTAACATTTATTTGCTAAGGTTTCTATGGCCAATATTCCTGCTACCAAGGTGATATTAAGCCTTGTCGGTCACCAAGGAAATGTAACTTTTCTCTTCACTAATTCTGAGTGTGAGAAGAAAGGCACTACTTGAGCATATGCCAACCCTGATGTGCCTCTTTCTGCCCCTAGCAATACGTTTCAGGCATAAAAACAAAAATCTGAATTCTCAGCACAGGTGGACAGTGATCAGGGAGAGACCCTGCATTGCCCAGCTCTTAAAAGCTACAGACATACCTGTTTCTAAGCCACTGGTGGTACCTAGAGACCTTCCTTTCTCAAGTTGTTGATGCATATTATTCTTTACCCAGGATTTTGGGATCTCTTTAGCAAAAAATAAAATGTAAGCATTATCTTAGAATACTGGTGCTCAATCTTGGCTGCACACAGCAGTCACCTGGGACTACGTTTTAATTAGCAATGCTCAGGCTGCATCACAGACCAGCTACATCAGAATGTCTGCAGCTGGAACCAGGCATCAGTTTTCTTAAGTCCCCAGGTGACCATAACATGGAGCCAAGTTCTAAAATCACCATCTTATAAACAGACATCTCCCACTGATATCATAATCCTATATCCTGGCCTGCGTCGTGGATGGGGATTTTAGTCTACAGGCCCATATATTCAAGAAATACAGGTTATTTTTTTATAGCCTAATTTACTTTTGATTATGAGTTAGTCACACAGTCTAGCTTTTGTAATTCAGCCAGTGTGGTGAAGAGCTGATCTTGGACTCTTAGGATTCTTTCTTTCCCTAGATTTGCAAGTGGATTTCAAGTTATTTCTGATACTAAAGTGTTTGAGAGTGGGACTGGAGAGGGCTGTGTCCTAGGTTGCTCCTTACCTGTGCTAGTTACTGAAATGCTCTCGAATGCATCTGTCCCATGATATGTCGGTGGTCCCCTGGGTCCCCACAGCACTGCCCTTCACCCAGTTCCATCTCACCTGAAGGGCCTTTTCCTTCTCCCATGCAAGTCATGGTGTGCAGCCGTGAGGTGAGCTGACTCTAGTCTGCCTTGTAGTACCATCAAGTTTCTCCTCCCCGTCTTCCCCACACCTGAGAAAATGGCTATGCATTTGCTGTTTCTAAGAGGCTTAGTGTGATGTTAAATAAAATGTTAAGAAATGGACCAGCCGAAACCGGTTTGGCTCAGTGGATAGAGCGTCGGCCTGCGGACTGAAAGGTCCCAGGTTCGATTCCAGTCAAGGGCATGTACCTGGGTTGCAGGCACATCCCCAGTAGGAGATGTGCAGGAGGCAGCTGATCGATGTTTCTCTCTCATCGATGTTTCTAACTCTCTATCTCTCTCCCTTCCTCTCTGTAAAAAATCAATCTATATATATAAAAGAAATGGACCAATATGAAACTAGAGCTTCTTTCAGCAAAATCATTACAGGTATCTTCCATCCCACCCCCCACCCCCACCCCCACCACCCCCCATGCCCCGTCTGGCCTTCACTACATTGTTGTCTGTGTCCCTGGCTATGCATATATGTTCTTTGGTTAATCTCTTCCAGTCTCCCACCAGCCTCCCCTCTGAGACTGTTCTTTCTTCTTCTTTATGCAAAAGCCTATAAGTTCCTTTTTAGTTTATAAGAAACCATAAAATTATGCCTCTTTTCTTGAAATGATTTTTTTTTAGCATGGGATTGTTTGATTTAAAATTATTGTTTAAAAGTATATTAATATAAATATTCAACTCAAAATGGTTTTGCTAGGTAACTCTAACTGTGTCTGTCTTCCTCAGGTACTTTTGTCATCTGCCTAAACAGTATGAATCATCTTTAAAATTATATCAACTGGTGCTGCCTCCAACGGAACAAGGCAGAGTTGCCTTAATTCTGCTAGGGCTATCCATTTTGTCATTCAGAACCTCTTCTTAATTATTGATTTGAATTAACTACTGCATTTTAGTGATTCAAGGAGAGAAGAACAGTTTATTGTTAGTACCAATACTGAGTACATCTGCTCAGTTTGTCTAACTTAGGGAACCTCCACATTTGTATTGCCTTGGCCTTAAGAAAGTATGATTCCTCCTTACAAAGTCCAAGTCAAATACACGTAGCATTTATGACACTATCATTGTAACAACAAAATTAATCATGTGCTTATTATGTCTTGAAACTATGCTTATACCTTGTAAACATTGCCTTGTTTAATTGGACAATCTCCATTTCACAGATGAGGGGACTACTCAAATCACTTGTCCAAGTTCACTCACTTCATTAATTGCAGTTAGGACTTGCTTCATGCTCTTGCCCATTATACTTAGACATATGAATTGAAGGCAGTTCTTGATGTCTGACACTGATTATTTTAAACAAACACATGTACACAATAGAATACTCCTTTTTTTTCTAATAGGTACTAAACAGGGAAAATAAAATTAGTGCCATGCACTAAAACAAATATGTCCAGATTCATAATGGAATATGAAGAGAAGCTTAACAATAGTTGGGGAATAAACCTTTTGAAGGTTATGTTATAATATTCTACTCAGGCCTCCACAAAAAGTGTCTAGATGCCCATGTATGATACAGGGTATTGTGCTAAGGGGGCCATGATCTCACCCAGAGCTGCCTGATAGAACTACATGCAGTGATGGAAATGTTCTTTATTCACACTGTACAATATGATAGCTTACAGAGCACATAAAATAAGGCTAGTGAAAATAAGGAACTCAATGTTGAATATTATTTGAGTTAAAAATTATTGGACACTATTATCAGAGATAAAAATTTGACAGGAAAACAGAAGGCTGCATTACTAAATCCCAGACAAGAGGGTTACTGATTAAAACACACAAATAAAAACCCCTTAAGACAATGTCCCATGTACAGAAAATGTGGCTCTCTTTACGTTAAGATGATTGAAGTTGCCATGTAGTAATTGCTGGGGTGGAACTGGGTCAAGGTGTGGCAGGATCTTTTGTTTAAGTAGCTGGTGAGAAAGACCCAAAATCTTATTTGAACTTAATGAACCTAAATACAAGTAGCCATATGTGGATATTGGCTGCTATATTGGAAAGTGCAGTTTAACCTTCACTGAACTTTTTTCTCTTTTTTTTTTTTTTTACTTTCTTTTTTCTTTTCTCTTGAATAAAGGGAATATATACAAACTTTGGAGTCAGACAGACAAAAGTTAAATTCCTAGCAATAATCTCCTAAATGCAAACAGACCTACTTACATTACTATTTGTAGGATGAATGAGATAATCTGCATGAAGCATCTAGTAGAGTTCCTGCTATAAATGATGACCTGTTGATGATGATGACGGCAATGCTAACGCTAATGGTCAAATGGGATGAAAGGAGGTCCTCATGTTACATTAGTGTCTCGTGCTAAGTCATCTATTTCCTCAGTAGCATAGCAACATTTCACATGATGTTAGCAATGTCATGTGTGCATACAGTGGTTTATGAGTATGAAACAATTTGTCACTCACGAGCATGTACATGTTCTTTTGAGATAAGAGTTGAAATATTAGGCTTATATTGTTAGTGATAACATGAAAACCTGGCAAGGGGAAGATTTGTGATAAGTCACATAGAACTTTCACTCAAATTTCCATCTTCTGTTTCTGTCTACTTCTCTTACTGCACTATCATATTGCCTCTTAAAAAATCTATATATATAAAAGCCTATAAGCAACCGTCTGACCGTTCAACCATCCGATCAGTAGCTGTGACATGCAATGACCACCTGGGGGCAGACACTCAATGCAGGAGTTGCCAAGCTGCGGTGACTTGGCAGCTGCGGTTCTTGTGTGACACACCCGGAATCAGAGAAGAGGGAGCCCGATTCCAGGGTGTGTCACCCAAGAACCACCCTCTCACAATCTGGGATTCCTAGGGGGATGTCAGAGAGCTGGTTTCGGCCTGATCCCCTCAGGCTAGGCCAAGGGACCCCACTGGTGCACAAATCCATGGACTGGGCCTCTAGTAATAATATAAAGACTTTAAGGTGCATTGAAAAATATAAATACTTGTGGGACTTCACTAAAGCCTTTAGTTATGAAATAAAACAAAAATGTATTAGAATCAGTGGTTTAGCAAGATCAAAATTCCAGATGAAATTATTTTTCAGTAATGTCATCTCTTTATTAACAGACCACTAGTGCTGCTTTGTAGAGGTAGTATTTCTTTTGTTTAATCCTGTATTTGGAAAGTTTCAGCTACTTGAAATGAGTGCAGTAGTGGTGAGTGGTAGAGGAAATCCAGTGTTCTTAGGGGATAAAAATTAAAGAAGTAATTCTTTAGCCAGGAAACTTGCCAAGTCATGTATCATCTTCCATCTTCCACGTTGTCATAGCTCCATGGAGGAGACAGCACCTCATCATGTTTTTAAAAGCTAATCATTGTTCTGCACAGGATGTCCTGCCGACTTCACGGGGACTCTGGCAGGATGTGAGAAATACCGCAAGACTGGTTCACTGGAACCCAGGGATTTAGCAAATGGCAGGAAAGGATAAATTGAAGCTAAAAATGCAAGCGATTTGCTAAGATACCAAAGCAAGAATAATGAAACCAGATGATGGCTGGGTACCTCACACATCTATGGGGCTAGGGGAGGGAATGCAGAATGTTACAGGCCAAAATATGCTTCCAATCAAACACTGGTGGCAAGGGCTTAAGAAGGAAGTGGAAACCTCATTTATTAGTTCATCCATTCTTTCACTCTTTCCATTCATTTCTTGGGACTGTTCTAGAATTAGAAAATACAGAAAATAAAAACCTACAAAAATCTCTGTTCATAGACAGCTTTCATTGTAATATGGGGAAAATACAATAAGAACAAAATACGCAAAAAATAAAGTATATTAGATGGTGATAAATACTACAGAGAATTTCGATAGGGAAAGGGAATAGGGATTGTTGGGGTGAGGAGAGCTGCAATTTTAAATACAGTGGCCAGAAAAGCTTGCAAATGTGCAAGACCTTGCCTTCATATTCAAGGAACAGGAAGAGGACCAGTACGGCTGGAATGGAGGAGATGGAGGGCAGAGGAGTAGGAGATGCAGTCAGAGGAGCAGTGGGTGGTAACAGGGGTACAATAGAGACTCACAGACCCGCACCAGAAGGCCTGGACAGAATGGTTTTCCCACCACCCACAGAAGCATCATCAAGGCCTCCTAACACCGCAGAACAGCTTCCCATTCCCTTTTCCTGACATTATTCATCCACAATGAGCACAAGTAAAATCATAATTGAAACACTGTACTGATTACATCTGTCCCTCTAGTTATTTTTTCTAGATAACTACACTAAGAAGAAAGAAAGAAAGAAAGAAAGAAAGAAAGAAAGAAAGAAAGAAAGAAAGAGCCACCTACTATACCATCCAACTTAACTCTGTTGTCCCAGCCATGGAGGTCACGATTTCTCTTATTCCTAATAAGTCCAGAAAGAATTTGAGTTCAGCTGTGTGATGCCATTAAAACCCTCTCAAAAGTGAGAAGAGAAATAGCTTTGTTAGAACCATGATTTAGGGGGGAAAAATACAGACAACTGCTTCCTGGGAGGCAGAACCATTAGGAGCAGTAAGACCAGGCCACCAACTTTTTGAGTACACTGAGAGAAATACGATGAGGCTCTTAAGTGGGACACTGATGGAGGTTTATTTAGTCAGCAAATGTTTATTGGGTGTCTGCCATGTGCTAGTATGTACTATGTTCCATCTGCATAGTTGTAGGTGCCAGGAACAATTCAGGACTCCTTCACTCATGGTATTTACATTTCATGAAAAGAATGAAAAAAATTCAAGGAGCTTTCAACGCAGACACAGGAAGACATATTTTTGAACTATATAGACAAGTGTCAAAGAGCAAGAGCAAAGATTAACAATGGCATAAAATGTCAAAGTTAGAAAAATGAAGCAATATCTTCAGAGGTAAAGAGGGTGGTTGGTTATACAGCTAAAGGCAAAATGGTGCTAGTGGACAGACATCTCCATTCTCATTCATTTCTCACCCAATGATTTCACCTCAGGTCATTCAGAGATTTTTTTTTTCCTTTTGTTTAAATTCAAAATGTAAACTAAATGGGAATACTGCTGCTTTATGAAAAGCCACTCTTTCGCTACCTTTCTTAGAGCATATCAGTCTGTTAAAAACACACACAACTGATTGCCCATCCCAGTTTCTTTGTTCTTGAAATAAATATTTGGTCCTAGATCCAAGATTTCTTAGGAAATTAATTTTATTGTTGGAAGTGTTTCAGTAATCTGTGAATAACCCTAAATTACCTATTTATAAGAGGAGAATGCCAGCCCTGTGTGGCAAACAAAGTAGCCTTTTCATTTTTATCACGACTTCCTGTCCTTGGCAAACCATCTCAGTCTTCTTTGTGGAGAGCCCAACTCTCTGATTTCCTGGCCATTGAAATTGGCTTAGAAGTGTCCTGGAGCCCACAGCACACCACCCACTATGTTGGAAGCTGTAAGTGTTTTTGTTAGCTGAATGTCAGATTAATGAGATTTTACTATCTAGGAAGCGTGTTTTGACAAAGATACTCTGTATGTGTACTGACAGTGAGCCTTCTGCTCTGGATTAATGCTAATTCAAGACTGCTTATTTTTCACCTTAGAAAACCATAGACTTGTTTTTAACGCAGGTGACTTCCAAAATGTCAAAAACTAAACACTATGTTGTTCACATTCGGGGTTACTTATTTTTAGTCCATTGACAGCACTTGGAACTTAAAATGGAAGCATGTGAGAGAGTTCCAGAGTGCCCTTGACTAGTAAAAGAAAATAGAACCATGTGCTCATGTGTCAGTCCATCATAGTAATCTTTGATTTTGTCCCAGACCCAGGGTGTGTCACTTCCATAATTCAGAATCAGCTTGTGGGAGGGACCATCGCTGCACATTGCCATGAGCAATTGCCACGTGGACCATGATGACTTTCATAAAAGCTTTACTCATTGCTCCTCAGACTAAATCTGTTGTAGTAGAGGAAACGTGATGGCTGAGAATTACGGGCTGTGTGTCAGTCCTCGGTCTTAATGTGGGTTCAAAAGAGAAGGTGACAGAATTGTTTCACTGCAGTTAAGGATGATTAATCTATGCGTCTTAATGAAATTAAGGGAAAGGAACTATTTTCTCTCTCCCCCCCCCCCTCCTCCCCCCTCTCTTTTTGCCAGCTGTCCTCTACACTGTGAGTTAGGGAACAATGGTTCCTTTGTTGGAAGTTTTCCCAATTGAAAGCATAGCTTTCTTTTCAAAAAACAGTTAATACTATTGATGATATACTTAAGATTATATATAATCCTCTTGCATGGCTACTATTGTGATTTACTTTATGTAGGAAATAACCCAGTTCTTTTATTAGTGAGAGATAGATTATAGAACTCAATATTTTCTCACGCATTCTTTTTTTAGTTATTCTTTTTTTTTTTTTTAAAATATATTTTATTGATTTTTCACAGAGAGGAAGGGAGAGAGATAGAGAGTTAGAAACATCGATGAGAGAGAAACATCGATCAGCTGCCTCCTGCACATCTCCCACTGGGGATGTGCCCACAACCCAGGTACATGCCCTTGACCGGAATCGAACCTGGGACCCCTCAGTCCGCAGGCCGACGCTCTATCCACTGAGCCAAACCGGTTTCGGCTTAGTTATTCTTAAATCAAAAAATGTAAATACGACAGTAGAGCTTGATACCTAAAGTAGAGACTGTCAAAAAATGAACCCATATCATGTTTGGGAAGAATATGGTCATTAGGCGAACTGATTTATTTATATAGCTATCATTGCTAATGTAATTTTACATGTGTTGTATAGTTTTTTGATTAATATCTGCCTCCTCTACTCATGTATAAGGACTACGAAGACAGGAGTCATAGATGTGCAGACTCACCACTCCTTTAAGATACCTAATAGTGCCTTTGGCCCTCAGTACCTAACACAGCCCTTGACCCAGAGTCAGCACTCCATTTAAATGTTGAGTTAAAGAACGAGTGAAACAACTACCTACCTCTAACTAGAGTTTTGTGCAATTTCTCTTTTTTAAAAAATAATATATTTTTATTTATTTCAGAGAGGAAGGGAGAGGGAGAGAGAGATAGAAACATCAGTGATGAGAGGGAATCATTGATCGGCTGCCTCCTGCACACGCCCTACTGGGGATCGAGCCCGCAACACTGAGCACACTGTGCTGGAATAAAATCTGAGACCTTTCAGTCAGCAGGTCGACACTCCATCCACTGAGCCAAACTAGCTAGGGCTGTGCAGTTTCTTTTTAAAGCGGTTGTTTAAACTATTTTGAACACCTTCAGCAATAAGAGAAACCCTTTTTTCACAAGGATACCCAATGCATTTTAAACAGTTTTGGCCACTAGAAAGCTTTTTCTATTATTGAGCTGAAATATGTTGATGTGTAGTCTTTACTATTCAAAAATAAATGTGGTATTGTGTAGAGTAGAATGACTGACAGTGTTAATGTAAAAAAAAGAAAAATACTAAGAATGTAAAGGCACATATTTGAAAGTACCCTGTAAGTTTATTTTCCTTTTTTATTTTCTTCCCCGCCCCCCCGGCCTCCTCCTTTTAAAAAAGGGGATTGGCACTGTGATAGGAGTTCCAATTCATTCTAGTAATTAATTTTACAGGAACATTCTGTTGATTTTCAAAACTTTTGGAGGTATATGGATAACATTTAAGTGGTCAAATTCACTAAATTTATTAAATTCATTAAGTTCATGAAATATCTAAACCATATAGTTAGTTTTACAGTCTTATTCTAGTGGTTTCAATTGAGGGTTTTCAATATTCATGTAATGAAAAAATGACCAAGAGACTTACTGAACAAGAAGTAGAATCATTGCCTATAGGATGAGCTCAGTGCTCTGATCTTTCTGCTACTTCACCACTGGACTAAAATTCCTTCTTGTAGCTTAAAGGTGGTTTAAGCTTTTCACAATCATTAATGTTTATTCACTTATTCAGTTGTTAAGTATTATCTAAATCCTATTTTATTTGAGTTAGATATTGGGCTGTTTACAAGCAATACAATTAATATCATGTGAAGTCAAGCTCATTGAGTGTTTTCACAGAATTGGAAAGATGATGTGTGTGCTGAAACACAGGGACTGCTAGCCCTGCCCGTGTGACTCAGTGGTTGAGCATCGATCTATAAACCAGGATGTCATGGTTTGATCCCCAGTCAGGGCACATGCCCGGGTTGTGGGCTTCATTCCCAGTAGGGGGTGTGCAGGAAGCAGCCAGTAAATGATTCTCTGTCATCATTGATGTTTCTATCTCTCTCTCTCTTTCCCTTTTTCCCTGAAATCAATAAAAATATATTAAAAAACAAAACAGGGACTGCTAGTATCTGGAACATGCTACATTATTTTGTGTCATAGCTTTGTTGAAAAAATAACTTGCCTATTAAGTAACTTAGGTGCTTTGTTAGTGAGGTGGTCATTTCTAGAGGGTTTCATACTTTTTGATTTGCTCTAAAAGATCCAAGACAAATAAAATGTACATTTAAAAATAGGGTATCTATAATAATAAAACTGTAATATGCTAATTAGACCAGACATCCTTCTGGATGACCTTCCAGACGAAGCCGGGGCTGTGAGGGAAGCCTGGGTCCCGGGTGCCTGCCAGTGGCTGGAAGGAAGCCTGGGTCCTGGGTGCCAGAGGATAGCCAGTGCCAGCAGCCAGGGGAAGGCCTACTCTTGCACAAATTTCATGCATCAGGCCTCTCGTATAATTATATTTACAGAACTAATCTCTTTTTGTTGTTGTTAATCCTCACCTGAGAATAGTTTTTTCCATGATTTTTAGAGAGAGTGGAAGGATGGGATAGAGACAGAGAGAAACACCTATGTGAGAGAGACACATCAATTGGATGCCTTCTGCACAGGCCTGTTCGGGGCTGGGAATAGTGCCTGTTACATGCCCCTAACCGGAATGGAACCCTAGACCCTTCAGTCTGAGGGCCAGCGCTCTAACCACTAAGCAAAAGTGACTAGGGCTAAAGAACTAATATTGTCAAATTATTACCTAGACGTAAGTTATTTGTTTGAAACAATGTTAATTTTTTAATGATTTTTGATACCATTAAGTGCATTTATGCAAGCAAAAAGTAAATGCATACAAAAATTATTTGCAGTAATTCTCTACTTTTCTAAAAAGCTAATTTCTATTTTAAGATCATACAGAAAGTAAATATTCATACACTATCTGACAAGTGATGGGTTTATTCATCACAAATTAAAAATCCAGTTCATAATTGATCTGCTTAATAGATGCTTAAATAAATTCTAAAAGATTCCAAATATATGTTAATGTATATTTTTGGAGTTCAATATCAGCATATTTAGATGGTAATTCCCTATTCAACTTTCTTTTAAAATTTTAAGTTCCATGGATTATAAATAGCATCCCTATTAAACATTTTCTAAATACTGTTTCTTCCAGGAAAGTTCTTTTTACTCCCTGGTGCTTAAGATTAGAAAGAGGACAGAAAATCAGGTGAACATATACAATCTTTCTTTCAACATGAAGTTATAAAGAGAGAATGTACAAATGCAAAACAATTTTAAACTGTCAGTTTGAAAAATGTTTTGTTTTCTACAATATCTATCTATCTATCTATCTATCTATCTATCTATCTATCTATCTATCTATCATCTATCTATCTATCTATCATCTATCTATCCCTAATATGCAAATAGACCAAACAATGGAACAACCAAATAAACAACCGAACAACCAGTCCCTATGACATGTGCTGACCACCAGGGGTTGTGTGCAGAGCATGGCGGACATCAGCAGCAGGCAGCAGAGCGAGGAACACGGCAGGCATCAGCCGCAACAGGATGGTGGGGCAGGTGAACAGGGTCTCCAGACCAAGGCGGGGCACCAGTCACTGTCATCGAGGCAAGTCTTTGGTGGTTACTGAAAATTCTTTGATCCTGTGCTCCACGGCCTCGCCCAGCACTCACACCTGCTGCCAGCGCCAGACCCGCTTACACTCACTGTCGGCACTGGAGCCACCGCTCGCACCTGCTGCTGGTGCCCTGCGTTGGCCCTGATCACTTGGCACTGTCAGCGGGTGCAAGCAGCAGCTGCTGGTCCCGTTGCCCCTCAGGGCTTCTCCACCTCCCCCTGCTCCTAAGGTGCAATCGGGGCTAGTAACTGCCTCTCGCACCCCCTGCTGGGAATGGCCCTGGTCACACACACTGCCGGTACTCAGCACTGGTCCCTATTGTTTGGCGCCGTCAGCAGGTGTGAGTGGCAGATGCCAGCCCCGATCGTCCCTGAGGGCTTCTCCACCTCCCCCTGCTCCTGAGGGGCAATCGAGGCAGCAGCTGCTGCTCGCACCCGCAGATGGCGCTGGTCCTGCTTGCACCCACTCTGGGACCTACAGCGGGAGCAGGGCTGCTGGCAGACAGGGGACCAGGGGCCACATGGGAGGGGCTGGACGAGGGCATGGAGGATGCGCCGAGACCAACCCCTGTGCCCACCACAGCCTCGCGGCCCACAGTTCCTTTCAAGGTGCACAAATTTGTGCACTGGCCCCTAGTTGTTTTGATAAAATAAAAAGATTAATTGAAGTAACAAATCTAAATAATAGCCTATCATTAAGGATGATTGTAGTTATCAGTGGAAGCTTAGAAACATTAGTCCCTAACTCCTAACATTAGGTCCAATTTTTAGTGCATGGTTAAAGACATATAATTAAACTAACATAAGATTATTTGGAAAATAAAAAACTATTGGGAGCAATATTAACATACACAATTGACGTCAACAATACCATATTCTCAATGGCTGTGTTCATATCAACATTCAACTGAGTTTAAGTCAAAGTTGAATACCATAATCAAAGAACAAACTTCTATAATTACAAGAATAAATCTGAAAATTGATCAATAGTTTAATTGTATTAATTTTACCATTAAAAGGCTTAGTGGTCAAATTTCAAAAGTTATCTGGTCAAAATTTAGTTTGAACTTTTAGCTTCTTCTAAAACATCTTCGAACCCCTATGGAAATCATGACTGGAGACATTTTTCTCCACTTCTTTTCACTTGCTGGAATTTGATTGTGTATCTTCATATAGAAGTGGATGTTTTTCTATGTTGAGGAGCAAAATCTGCATTTCAATAAGTTATTCCCTAAACCTATTCTAGCATCCAATGTTTCTCTCCCTGATATGATCACACATATGTTACTAGAATGGTGAGCATAGGGAGGGGATAGTGTTAATGTGGTCTCTCCTGCCACATTCCATGATTAGTCTCTTGAGATATATGAAATTCATGATATTCTAATAAAATTGACTATTATAGCCCTGACTGCAGAACAATTATATCAGCTCTGCCTGGAAGCACGTCTTGGCAGTCAGAGACCGGCTCTCCAGGCTATTCTGTCTTTATTTGGGAAGAACTAAAAGAAATTTTGGCCGAGGAACTTAGGCAATGTTTTAAACTAGAATACATAGCTTAAGTAGCATAAATGTATTAGATTAAAATAATTTCATATACAACTTAGTCTTTAGCAATACATAACATTTTAAAGAAAAGTTTTGATTTCAACCATTAGGACTGACAAAATGTGGCAACTTGGAGATGCTGTGACGTGGCTTTGGCAAAAGTTAAGTTGAAATGAAAATGAAAATTTTGACAGCTGGGCAATTTATTTCATTCAACACATAACATTATGATAATCTCACTGAAGTTCCTAGATTCAAGGTTGATTCAATAATCCTAAATAAGCAAAACTATTAATTTTTTAAAATTTATCTTTATTGTTTAAAGTTAAAGCACACATTGTTCATATAAATCAGAAATGTTTGTCTTCTTTCATAGAGAATTAAAGTTGTCACATAGATCAAAAGTTATTAAGTTACTATAATTAACTCTCAGACATTTTACCTAAGAATGGACTCTAAATGTAGTAGATATCTTCACCTGAAAAAGCAATATGGGATTCTGTACGATTGTTTGCATGAGGAGCAATTGAGTTTGAGTCACAAATATCTATAGTTGGTTAGTGGCAGCTTAATCAAAATAGAATTATTAAGTAATTTTATGAGGCTTTATTAATCTTATGTCAAACTCTGGTTACATAGATAGAAACTATATCTGGACCAAGCTTCAAAATCCCATATGAATTAAAACATATTATTACTGTCTATGCAAACCATACACCATAATTTTGTCAGTATTAGAATGAATGAGTCATTTGCAATTTGAAGGATAATTATAAGTCTGCGAAATAGGTTTTTGACCTAGATGCAAGTCCTTTCATTTATATTCATATACTTTGGAACATTATAGTGGAAAAGTATGATTTGTAGGGAGAAAGCTGGATTCATAATCTACTTGTCCTATTTACTGGAACTGGGCCTATGGACAGTAATTTTGTATTACCTTTACTATTTATGTATTTATCAAACACTTTTAGGGGACAACCATTATGTGCCAAAAAATGGATATGAGCCAAGGATATAAAATTAAGATGACATAGCCTTAGTCCTAAAGAAGTTAACACTTTAGTGAGGAAGAGAGCCATGTAAAGAGATTATTAAGTTTTAGTGAAGTAATAGATACATACATGGTATAATTGGAGTCTGGAAAAGGTTCCTCTCTCAGTTTAGAGTCAGATAGCATTTTATTTTATTTTGAATTTATTGGACTGACATAGGTTAATAATACTATATAGGTTTCAGGTATACTCTGGTAGCATTTTATGAAGAAAGAAAAGCATAAGCAATGCAAGTCAAGAAGTATTGACTTGCAATTATTGGCAGAAATGAAAGTCACAGACATTTTAGAGAACATTATGGCCATAACTCTTAAACTTAAATATACATATAACATTTAGCTCATCAAGTTTACCTTTAGAAATCAATAATAAAATATTTGCACATATGTGCAAACGAATGTTCATAGAGAACTTCACTTCTCTTTTTCCTTTCCACATTATCTTTTCAAATATAATTGTTCCAGAAAAAATCCCTCTCATTTGTGATGAGTAATAATTAAGAAATTAGCATAAGAAAATATAACACAAGAAAGAAATACAAAACATGAACATAACAAACAAAACTCAGGTAATAAATCAACACCTGAAAGATCTTACTATGGAGCTAATAAAAATTATGAACCATTTTTGATGTTATGAAATTAAAAAGAAAGAGTTCTTTATAAGCCATATATATATATATATATCACTTCCAGGCAATAGAGTTAAACGGAGAGATGCAAGTACTCCAGGAGGAAAAGAGATAATTTATATAATAATTTAATAAATACTTACATGGTGTTTATTATGTGACAGTCACTGTCTTAAGCTCTTTACAATTATCTGAATTAATCCTTATAGGAACACTTTTACGTAAATACTACCATGTTCCCATTTTACAGGTGAGTATTCTGAGATTAAATAACTTGCTCAAATTCACACAACAAAGCTCTATAGTGAGAATTTGTACACCAGCAGTACAAAAAGTACTTTAAACTTTATGCTGTGCTGCCTATAGAAAAGTAAAATGAACTGGTGTTGTGTGTCTAGGAGTATATAGGAGTCTTTAAAAAAGCCACAGGACTGAATGCAGAGAAAAGAAGAATAGACACTTCTTAGGTCAGTCAGGAACAAGAAACACAGGCTTGAGACTATTAAGAATGAAATGAGCCCTAACTGGTTTGGCTCAGTGGATAGAGCATCGGCCTGCTGACTGAAAGGTCCCAGGTTCGATTCCGGTCAAGGGCATGTACCTTGGTTGTGGGCACACCCCCAGTGGGGAGTGTACAAGAGGCAGCTGGTTGATGTTTCTCTCTCATCGATGTTTCTGGCTCTCTGTCCCTCTCCCTTCCTCTCTGTAAAAAATCAATAAAATATGTTTTTTAAAAAAGAATGAAATCAAAAATAACCAACTGTTTTACCAAAGATTAGAGAGAAAATGACATATGAAGAAGGAAAAAAGGAGATCTAACATAATTGTAATTGGTGTACCTACTAGAATTTGTATACCATGGAATTGGTATACAATAGAATTGACATATAGAAGAGAAACAATAACATGGAACTGAATGATTTGAAAGATATAATTCAGAATTACTCAGTTTAAAATATGTTCACTTTAACCTCTAGTAAGGGAACAACATGTTCCAGAAAAACATACAGATCAACAAACAGTAGAATATAACGTGGTAAAATTATTTAGTTGAAAGAGAAGGAATCCTGTGGGAGAATCAGGCTAAATACAAACAAGAAAGCAAAGTCACTTTATTCAGGGACATTTATATAACAGACGGCACTTAGGTATTTCTGCAAAAGACATATTTTCAAATGTGCAAAAACTGAGAGAAAATGTATGGTCATAACATTTTTTTTAAAGAAACATCCAGAGAAAAAAATCTGTCAAGGAAGTAAAAGATGAAAGTGTTTAGTAAATTCCTTTTCTAGGTACTTTGCATACAATCATGAATAAGACAAGACTATCTTGGTTCTCACTGAGCCAACATTCTGGTTATATAATGGTATAGAAAGAAAGAAATCATAGAAGAGAAATTCTAGAGTATGTTCAAGAATATTTATAGTCAGGGTAGTATACAGCTTCTATGTGCTGATTAAATTAGAACAGTTGTTAATTTTGAAATACTGCTAATTAGTGCATAGCAGGTGATAAGATGTGGCCCCTGGGTTCCTAAGATCCTTCAGCTGTTCTCTTCACTGCAGGACTTCACCTGGAGCCTCAGATCTGATGAGGACCCAACAACTAGAGCAGTGTTTCTCAAACTTGGCTGCACATTAAAATCACCTGGGAATCTTGTTATAATACTGATTTCTGGGCCTCATCCTCCGGAAAATCTGTTTCTTTGTTACTAATGATGAGGCCCAGAAATCAGGATTTTAACAAGATTCCCAGGTGATTCTAATGTGCAGCCAACGTTGAGAACCACTGAACTAGAGGGATCAGGCAGAGGCTAGTTGGGAGCTTCTAGGCTGGCCTGTGTTTAGACATGTTACTCATAGTTGTTAAATATTTCCAATATGTCTCCTACTTATAGTCACATTATTGGTATTGACACTACTTGAAACAAACCCAAAGTCCAACAGCAGATGAAAATATAGTTTTCAAAAATAATAATGCAATGAGCTACTAGTATATTAAATGAAAATGAATAAAATACAAGTACATGTGACAAGATAAATGAATCTTACATAGTATTAAGTAAAAAGTTATTATAAAATTAAATATAACCTTGAGTGACAGAGTATTGATACAGTATTTTATAAAGGAAAATATGTAAAGTTAAACCAGTATCTATGCATGTATACAAATGCAATAAAATATAAAGAAAATCATAAACAAAATTCAGAATAGTTTGCGCAGTTGTAGTTGTAAACGGGGTATTCTTCATTATCTGGGTAGTGAGTACAAAGCCATTCATTATTGAGTGTTAAATTGAAATTGGTAGACTGTTTTTACCTCCTACATTAGTGTATATTTGTTGAATTTATCCTAAATTAATCTTTATATTTAATGTGATTAATACTTCTTTCCCCAAAGTTCCAAAAAAATTATTTTTAGAATTAAGCTGAGTCTAAAGATAAATACTGAAAACAAAGGATACAAAAGAGAGACTAGAGACCTACTAAATATTTTTAAAAACACATTATTACAATCAAGCATGTAAAACAGTTTGGCATTCACACATGAATTAATAGAGATAGCAATACAAAATTACACAGAGCTGAGAAAAAGATATGTAGTACTGATAAAGGTGATGTTTTAAATCAATGGGAAAAAAACAAACCATGTATTAGTGGTGTTGGAAACCATATCTCACTACATGGAAAAATAAATATAGACACTTACCTTCTAGAAAAGCCGTGGGCAAACTACAGCCCACGGGTCGGATCCGGCCCATTTGAAATGAATAAAACTAAAAAAAAGAAAGACCGTACCCTTTTATGTAATGATGTTTACTTTGAATTTATATTAGTTCACACAAACATTCCATCCATGCTTTTGTTCCGGCCCTCCGGTCCAGTTTAAGAACCCATTGGGGCCCTCGAGTCAAAAAGTTTGCCCACCCCTATTCTAGCACCAAAAGAATTCCAGATTTATACATGAAATCAAACTTTTAAGAAGAAAGCATGAGAGAATTTGATCAGGTGATTTAGGATTATGAGAAACTACATATGTCATAAAAATATTTCCAATATAATGGTAGTCAGAAGACTAACTTATTCTATCTAATAAAAGAGAAACATGGTAATTAGCGTACAACTGCTACCCTTCCCATTGGCTAATCAGGGAGATATGCAAATTAACTGCCAGCCAAGATGGCGGCCGGCAGCCAGGCAGCTGGAAGCGAACATGAGGTTTGCTTGCTTCAGTGACAGAGGACTCCAACGTTCCCTACCTGCCTTGCCGGCCTCTGAGCTTTCAGTTTGAAACATTGTAACAAATATAGAAGCTAAACAAAACCCCAGAAACCTGCTTTCAGCCCGCCGGGATCTCAGAGCTGGAGTTACACATTGTTTCGATTATAGAACCCAAACAAACCAGATACCTGCTTTCAGCAGCAGAGGCCTCAGAGCTGGAGCCTCAAAGCTAAAGCTGGCCCAGAATAAAAAAAGAAAAAGAAAAAAAGGAGCAGTTGGGAGCTTCAGTCACCTGCCAGCCTGAAAACAGCCCTCAGCCCCTCACCCAGACTGGCCAGGCACCCCAGTGGGGACCCCCACCCTGAAGGGTGTGTGACCAGCTGCAAACAGCCATCATCCCCTCACCCAGGCTGGCCAGGCACACCAGTGGGGACCCCCACCCTGATCCAGGACACCGTTCAGGGCAAACCAGCCAGCCCCACCCATGCACCAGGCCTCTATCCTATATAGTAAAAGGGTAATACGCCTCCCAGCCCTGGGATCAGCGGAGCCGAGAGGCCTCCCAGCACCGGGATCAGCGTGACAGGGGGCAGCGCCCAAACCCCCTGATCGCCCTGTGGCTCTGTGTGTGACAGGGGGCGGGGCCACAACCTCCCTATCGGCCCTGCTCTGTTCGTGACAGGGGAAGGCGCCCCAACCTCCTGATCAGCCCTGCTCTCTGCCTGATACGGGGGAGCTCCCCAATCCCCTGATCGCCCAGCGGCTCTGTGTGTGACAGGCTGTGGCGCCCCAACCCCCTAATCGGCCCTGCTCTGTGTGTGACAGGGTGCGGTGCCCCAACGCCCCCCCCCTTACGGGCCCTTCTCTGTGTGTGACAGGGTAGAGCCATACCTCCCCATCAGTCCTGTCCTGAGTGTGAGAGTGGCGGCGCCCCAACCCCATGATCGGCCCTGCTCTGTGGTGATAGAGGGTGGCGCCCCAACCCCCTGATCCGCCCTGCTGTGTGTGTGACAGGGGGCGGTGCCCCAACTCCCCTATCGGCCCTACTCTGTGAGTGACAGGGGGGAGCTCCTCAACCCCCTGATGGGCCCTGCTCTGTGCGTGACAGGGGGGAGCTCCTCAACCCCCTGATGGGCCCTGCTCTGTGCGTGACAGGGGGGAGCTCCTCAACCCCCTGATTGGCCCTGCTCTGTGAATGACAGGGGGTAGCACCGCAACCTCCCTATCGACCCTGCCTTGAGTGTGACAGGGGGCGGTGCCCCAACCCCCCAATAGGCCCTACCCTGAGCATGACTGAGGGTGGCATCGCAACCTCCCAATCTGCCCTGCTCTGTGCATGACAGGGGGTGGCGCCCCAACTCCCCAATCGGCCCTGCTCTGAGCCCGACCAGGGGCTGCACCTAGGGATTGGGCCTGCCCTCTGCCACCCGGGAGCAGGCCTAAGCCAGCAGGGCGTCATCTCCCGAGGGGTCCCAGACTGTGAGAGGGCACAGGCCGGGCTGAAGGACCCCCCCTTACATCCCCGAGTGCACAAATTTTGTGCACCGGGCCTCTAGTTTAATATATAAAACCTAACAATGCTCTTAAAAATAATGAAAATGTCCCAACAAATTCATTAAAAAATAGGCAAAATACATAAGCATAAAATTCTAAGAAAATGAGACAAAAATGATTTTTTAATTAAAAAATGATTTGTAAAACAATGAAAAGATGTTGAACCTCACCCATAGTTGACACATTCCATCAAGGATATCTAGTATTGCCGAAACCGGTTTGGCTCAGTGGATAGAGCGTCGGCCTGCGGCCTGAAGGGTCCCAGGTTCGATTCTGGTCAAGGGCATGTACCTTGGTTGCGGGCACATCCCCAGTGGGAGGTGTGCAGGAGGCAGCTGATTGATGTTTCTCTCTCATCGGTGTTTCTAACTCTCTATCCCTCTCCCTTCCTCTCTGTAAAAAATCAATAAAAATATATTTAAAAAATCAATAAAAATATATTAAAAAAATAAAAAAAAGATATCCAGTATGATTTTTAACACTCAGATTGACACAGATTATATCCTGAGTTATGTGTTGGCAAGTGTATACTCACACACACATGGTTGGTGGGAGTGTATTTATTATAGTTTTGGAAACAAATTTGTCTATATCTATTAAAATTTTAATGACATGCATACTCTTTCATCCATAAACTTCACATAATAATAATTCCCCCAAATCTATTCACACTTCTGCGCAAAGATACATGTGTATGGAAGAATGATTCTGACCACATTGTTTGTAGTGGCAAATGATCAAAACTAATTAAGTGCACACCAATAAAGGAAAGCTAAGTTATTGTGGTTATATACAATGGGACATTATTCATCTGTCAGAAAGAGTAACAGAGGTGTCACTCTTTGAAGAGGTGTTAGGAGATAATTCCCCATGGGTCTCTTCTGTTTCTGTAATTTTTTTCTACACAGGCACTCATAATTCTTCTCATAGATGTTTGTACAGAGAGCAGCCTTGGAAGTTGGACCTGGTGTTTCCCTCTGGAGCAAAGGAAAATTTGTTTACAATTGAGTAAAAAAAATTAATGTCTCCTTCTGGGAAATGTTCAGGCATGTTTACTGCCCATTATACAAGAGTTGGGATCCCTATCCTAGGGGTTCCTCTCCTGTACACAACTCACCACATGTGCAGCATCACCTGGCCCTTGTCATGTTGTCCTGTGGGAATTGGGGCTTAAATAACTGACTCAAATTGATTTTTCAGTTACTGCTATTGATATCCTATATAATAAAAGGCTAATATGCAAATCGACCAAATGGTGGAATGACAGGTCTCTATGATGTGCACTGACCACCAGGGGGAAGACGCTTAATGCAGGACCTGCCCCTGGTGGTCAGTGCACTCCCACAGGGGGAGCTCTGCTCAGCCAGAAGCCGGGCTCATGGCTGGCGAGTGCAGCGGCAGTGGTAGGAGCCTCTCCCGCCGCCTCCAAGGCAATCAGACATCCGCTGAGGGCTCCCGGTCTGTGAGAGGGTGCAGGCCAGGCTGAGGGACCCTCCCAAGTGCACGAATTTTGTGCACCAGGCCTCTAGTGAGTAATAAAGTCCTTTGACTCTAACTCAAAAGTCTCCTGTCTTCTGCCAGAAACCAGGGAACTGTGGCAGGTTAATTTATTAATTTCAAATGAGGGAAATCATATCTCAGTTCCCTTTCACAGTTCTTGACAAAAGTTCTCCAAGTTACATTTTACTTGGAAAAATAATTGTCTCAGAACAATGTATATGCCACATTGCTAATTATAAGAAAACTGTTAAGTGTGTGTATGTGGCAGATTCAACTATATTATCTTGAAACTTGGATATTTAGATATGCAAAGGAAATTTTGCTTTTAATTCCCTTTTTGTTTTCTCTGGTGTTCCTTATGAGTTTTCTTCCCTACCCTCAACTTCTCATTAAATACCAGGAGGAAAAATTAAACAAAACAATAAAACGTAACAGTTCAAGCCTGCTTAAAACCTAATATGATTCAGTAATGTAAGGATTATCTTTGTTTTAATTAAATCTCTTTGGAATAAATGTTCCAGTCTTTTTTATTCTTCTTACTTGCCTTATCTTTTCTAAGATGCATTGGGGAATGTGGATTTTATTGATGCTATGCATTTAGACATGATGGGAGAAGCCAAGGAGCCAGAGAAGAGTAAGAAAAGGGGTGGGGGGAGGGGAGGAGATGTCAAAGGACAGAGAAGCAAACAATATGGCTAGGACTTAAATGTTAATTGAATTAAGGAATAAAAAGCATGCTAGTTATCTTAGAAACATTGATAGAATGGTGGAAATGAAATCCAATTGTAGAGAAAAGGTGAGAATGAGAGTGAAAACTTCCTTTTTGGAGATTTGAATAAAAAAGGGAGAATTGAGTTGGAATAGAGACTAAAAGTAGGGCCATGTGTTTCCTAGAGGAAGTATTGATTTTATTTTGCAAAGATCAGGAGATCCTTATTCAATTTCATGGTATAAGGGGAAGGTGCTAATAATGAGGCTTGGGTTGTAATAGAGGAGAGAGGGCGTAAGGCCCCCAAAGAACCAGAAGGCAAGGAAGTCAAGGCTCCTTGAAAGGAATGGACCTTGATGTCACCTCTGGAGCTGTAGAGAAGGAGGCAACATGTGGGAGGGTAAGGTAAGAGGATGGAAGGACAGGAAGTTGGGAATTTCATTGCTCCTGAGTTTGAGGGTACCCAAGCTGAGTGGATGACTTGGGAGCTTGGCTGAAAATTTGGAGGAATCATTTAAAGATATTACCAAGAATTTCATCTTCTATGAGAATGTTAATACTTGTTTTCTATTTTTTTGCATCATTTGGATAACCATAACCAAATAAGATAATATAAATTGAAGTGATTTGTAACTCAAAAGTTTAATTGTTTTATGCATTAGAGTGTAGGTTAGTAATGCTATTTTCCAAAGTAAATATCTGTATGCCAATGGAAAAAGAAAGACAAGATACATTATCTAGAATTCTATAAAAATGGGTTGCCTATAAAATTTAATGATAGGTGAAGCTTATCTATCATGAGTTATAATAACTATAGACTTCCAGATTGGGGGATGGCACAGCTCACCCGTCAAGAACAGGGAGAATGTCCTGGACAGGGGTTGGTAAGTTTTGAACTGGTCTTATTTTCACATGAAGCTGTTCCTTCTCTTTGGAGCAATGACCACTACTGTTATGCCCTTTTCTTCATCTCCAAATGCCTTGGTTTAAATGGTTTCAGGACAACTGAGTGCACTGGATGTTATAGAAACTTTTTCTTTCTATTTTTATCACCTAAATGCACACCTCAGTGTGGTTTGCTCTCCTCTACAAAATATGTGATTTCAGTAAGAGTGCTACTTCAGGTGACTGATCTTTGTATTGTAGAAAATGTCATGACTTAAAGTGCTTTTACCTGCTTGCAAGAGAATTATTTCATTCTTTCCAATCAAGTCAACCAAATTGTCAACAACTTTTATTAACTACCCACTTTAGAACAGCTGAGAGCAGAAAACCCTAGGGAGTTACTGAGTTAATAGAAAAGTCATTGCAATTAGAAGATTTACAATAAAGTTAACTGAACATACAAATGTTTGTTAATTTTTGAACTAAGTGAGAAGGAAATAAGAAATAAATCATTGCCATCTGCTCCTTTTTAGTTGGAATAGGAGAAAATAACATTCCAAAGAGTTGCTTGATCATAATATTTGAAAATCATGAGATGATCATAGATGATGTTCAGTTTAGCCATTGCACATACTTAATTAAGGAGCAATAAAAGAGTTCTTTCTTAAAAGTACATTTTATAAAAAGTACATTTTATAAAAAGTCTTGGGCTTATTTTGGAATCTGACTGGGGCGCCTTTATAAACCCATTGGAATTTAGTAATGGAACTCATTTTAACCACAGTCCTCTTTAGCTAATGACCTTCCCTCTCCAAAAATTTGTGATTGACCTGCTGTGCCCTGCTGGGTCTGTAGGACACTTCAAGGCCTGTGTCAGATACTTGCTGCCTTTGAAACCTTTTCTGTTTCTATTGAAACTGTTCCAAGCTGGTCCAGACAAAATTGGCAAAGCTCTCCAGAGATGTGCAGTTGGATCTCCAACCTGTCTCTCTGTGTCCCATACTTTAGCCCTACTGCAGAGGGCATTGGACAGACCCCTTTCCTGGAGGCCCACACAGTTCATTGCTCTTGCTAGAACCTTGCATACAGCATGTATTTTTCTGAATAATAGTGTCTTCCCATTCAGACAATCAAGTATATTCTACCAAGTTCTTCATAGACTGTTAGGCTATGTATGACAATTTATATTCCTCAGTCTGCCCCATGCAGTGTCTTTTGGATATGATTCAGGATTGTGACATCTCCTGAATGCCACTGAAGTTCCAAAATGTAACTCTTTGACATCATTACTTATATGAGTACTGGAGGCCCAGTGCACGAATTTGTGCACGGGTGGGGTCCCTCGGCCTGGCCGGTGATTGGCACCAATCAGGGCGTCTTGCCCAGTCCCAATGGGGCCAATCAGGGCTGGCCATCTGGGGGGAGGGGCCATGGGAGGTTGGGGGGAGGGGCCTGGAAGGTTGGCCCGATGAAGGGTGAGGGGCGGTGGGAGGTTGGCTGGCTGGCTCGCGGAGGGGCCACAGGAGGTTGGCCAGCTGTGGGAGATTAGCTGTAGGAACAGTTGACCACCAGAGGGCAGCTCCTGCTTTGAGCCTCTGCCCCCTGGTGGTCAATGTGCATCATAGCGACAGGTTGACTGGTTGTTCGGTCACGTTGGCTTTTATATATATAGCTTAATTCTGACAGATGTGGGGGTTTTTTTCTTTTTAATTTTTTTGAGTGAAATAGTATCAAGAAGTGTAAAAGGCAGCAAAAATGATATTATTCTCTACCACCTAGCTTAAGAAATAGAATCTTTTTTATAACTTTACAAACCTATTGCTTAAATCAGTTGTCTCAAAACCCTGATCATACATTTAAAAAATGAAATTTACCCATATATAGGTATACTAATTTATAAATTATGTAGACATGTTTTATATCAATAAATTGCACACATAAAATCTATAAAATTATTTTAAAGACAATGAAAATAAGCATAAATATTAATTCTAGATATTTTCTTCTTGCATCACAAATATCATCTTGTACATGCCTTGAATGATGGCTGTCACATTTTGGAAACTACCAATTTGTCAGGAACCTTGCTCTGAAGCTGAATAAAAAAGATAAACATTTTTGCTGCTTTTTGTATTTTTGGTGCTTTCCCAAAGGCATCTAACGCCAAAGTGTGCAGTATGAATGTGGGGAAGTTTTAGGGACCTTAGAAAAATACATAGATGCACACACATATAAATAGGTATGTATTTGAGAGCACATTAGCACTTTGAAATGTTTAAATTATTATTCAGCCACAATTAATCATTCACTTAGCTTGTTGGTCAGTGTACTCATTAGTTTTGTGAAATGTGGACTCATCCAGGGAAAGTTCTTTTCCCTGTAACTCAGATGTACTATTAGTACTGGAAGAGGGATTTTTCTCTGCAGTATGGGAGAGGGAGAAACATGAGTCAGAATTTGTACTTAACATCCACTTTTTACTCTACACTTAAGTTTAGAATTGCAATAATCATGACAGTTGTGTTAGGGTGACCTGCTCTCCCAATATCTTCAGTATAGATTGTAATAGCTAACATGGTATTGATGGGCAGTGTTTTAAATGATTTGTGGGAATTAACTCATTCTATTCCCATAACAATCCTGTGAGATAGGTATTATTATTTTATCCACAATTTACAGATGAAGCGGAGATAATGAGAGGTGTTATGGACTGAATTGTGTCCTCCAAAAAGATAATGTTGAAAAAATCCTAACCCCTAGGATTTCAGAATGTGACCTTGTTTGGAAATAGGGTCATTGCAGATGTAATGAGTTAAGATGAGATTACACTGAAGTAGGGTGGCCCCTAATTCAATATGACAGTTGTTCTTATAATATAAGTAGAGGAGAAGAGACACAAACAGACACCTGAGGGAGAAGTCCAGGTAATAACAGAGGCAGAGATTGGAGCAATGCAGCTGCAAGGCAAGGCTCTCCAAGGATGGCTGGCTCCCACCAAAAACAGGACAAGGGAAGAAAGGGTTCTATTTAGAGTCTCAAGCAGCTTTGGTCCTGCTGACACCTGGATCTAGAACTTCTAGCCTGCAGAATTGTAAGGGAATTAGCCTCTGTTTTTGGAGTCACCCAGCTTGTGGTACTTTGTTAAGGCAGCCTAGGAATCTAATTAAGTATATGCCGAAGGTGAACTAGCTAGCAAGTCATAGAACCTGGCAGTCTGCCTCTGGTGCCTGCACACGGAGGCCCTGCATTATATCACCTCATGGAGTAGACAGTTGTCTCCATTTTGACACACAATTCTTATAATGCTATGAGAAATGAAGACATATACAGAGTTTGCTCTATGGACAACCACTAGAACTTGAGATGAAGGTTCATATAAATAGATGAAGAATATTATTGATATTTATCTAATGTACAGATACAAAAAGTTCTGGGGAAACATTTCAACATTGGGATGGACACTAAATACCATCTTATTTGGTGCTTTCACTTTTGGGAACCATATTAAAAGACAAAGTTTAGAGTCTCATACATGCATATACTTACATATGTATATGAACACACACATATATATAACACAAACACATATACATATATCTCCATTGATTAGATTATTCATTGCACATTTACAATGTGGAAGGAGTAAATGGTAAGGGTGGAGCTACATTTTTTTAAAATTTTTGTGTGTTCATTTATTTTGTTCTTTAAATTCCACATATAAGTTATATCATATGGTATTTGTCTTTCTCTGTCTGACTTATTTCATTTAGTACAATATCTTCTAGGTCCATTCACGCTGTCACAAATGGTAAGATTTCATTCTTCTTACGGCCGAGTATAATATTCCTTCTCTTTCCCCAGTACAACTGAGGAGATTTCACTAGTTCAAGGTCCCCTGCTCTGGTTACCATATTCTGAGATTCTTATATTCCAGTTTGAGTAAATTCATTTCCACTGACTAAGAAATATCATTGGTGAATGTTAAGTTTCAAAGGCTTGAATGGCTTTTATCAGTTGATGTATATGATACTGACACTCCTGAATCAATAACCCAACAGAGGACAAAAGGCCAAGGCAGAAATGAAAGGAAATGAGGGCTCTTTATGTGTATTTTTTTAAATATATTTTTATTGATTTCAGAAAGGAAGGGAGAGGGAGAGAGAGATAGAAACATTGATCGATACAGAGAGAGAATTATTGATCAGCTGCCTCCTGCATGCCCCCTAATGAGGATTGAGCCTGCAACCTGGGTATGTGCCCTTGACCTGAATGGAACCAGGGACCCTTCAGTCCTCAAGCTGACGCTCTAACCACTGAGCAAAACCATCTAGGGCTGTATTTTTTTATTGTAGAAAAAAGTGAAGGAATCTCTGAAAGCTTTCTGATGAATAAAATCTTACAACTGGAAGCTAGAAAGAGGAAAAGAAAATTGAGCACTTCTGTCATTTAGTCAAATGGTCTTTCTCTCTTTCCATCCTCAGGAACCTGAGAAATGCAGCTTAGGCTCTTAGTATCATGGATTTTCAGATAGGGAAGGGAGTACCAGCTTCCTGGGAAATGTGGATAAAACAGGGCCTGGGAGACAGGTCTAATAAAGAAACATATCCTGCATCCCTCGAGAAATACTGAGAGACGTACATTTTTAATTTACCAGAACCCCCCTCCCCCCCCAAAAAAATGAGGCCAGAAAAGTTCAAAGATTAACTAGCCTGTTGAAGGTGACAAAACCACCTGTGGAAGAATCTGTACTAACAACTAGGTTTTCTGAATCCACTAGCTTGTGTGTGTGTGTGTGTGTGTGTGTGTGTGTGTGTGTGTGTAATTCTTACAAGAATTTGATATATAATTATATGGTTAACTTTATAAAATGTGCTACCTAAGAGTCATCCAAAATATTATGTATTGTTTGCTATAATTTATATTTTATTCCCCATTCTAAGGTCACCAGAATTTTAATTTTAAATCCATTAATTTTAGCAGTACTGATTCATGCCAAACCCACTTTAAAAATAAACATATCACGATAATCTACAATATTGTAATGGGTGCTTTTAAAAACAAACAAGATTTTAACTGCTCATGATTGTTTTCAGTAGCAAACAATATTTGGCAACAATTGATGTCCACTGCCATTACCTTGTACTAATATGTTGAATGCCTATTTGAAGAAACCATTTTGCTTTGTCATGAGACAAAGAAACTAATTGAAGCTATCTTATGGAATTTTCGAGATGAAAGGCATCTTGGAGTTAGTTAGTCCAACTCTTACTTTTGCAGATGAACACATTGAGGTTTGGATTCCTGAACTCTTTTATCTGACGGCTGTGGCATTCTTTCATTTTAAATAGTAAAGTGGGATAATTTCACTGTTACAGTTCTTTCGCCAGCTAGAATGAATAACCCAATTCTACGCTTGTGAGTCCCAAAAGGAAACCTCCAAAGCTAAAGCAGTGTTGTCAAGCCACCAGTCCATACCTTTTACTGGCATCACCTTTCCGAGAACAAAAGCGCCCTCTCAAGTCTATTGTATTGCAACTAAACAGATAATGCTGGGTGTAATGGTGAAAACATAGCTGTTCAGTTTACAAACCATGTTACTTTGAGCAAGTAAATTATACTTTAGTCCTCTTATTTGTAAAACTTGGAAATGAAATCTATCTCACTGGCTCCTTATGGAAATTAAATAGACTAGCTAGCCTGTATAAACTACCATCAGTACCTGAGAGCCTGTTATTACTGGCTTCCTGTTTTTCTTTTCCATTTTCCTGACCAAGGTCACATGACTGATTAGTGTCCAGACAGGAGGAGAGAACAGACCTTTTAATTTCTTAGGGCAAATGTTCCCTCTACACAGAATTCTTCTATTGTTCATATTTAAGTCCTTTTTTGATAGCCTGAGAAGCAAACGGGACTGATGCCCCATCTTGAAAATGGTCAAGTTTCTATAGCAAACCATAATAATTGTAATATTACTTAAGGGATCCTTTCACAAACTTTTCTTAGAATTCTAGATGTGGCATAGTTAGTTTTTTGTTTGTTTGTTTGTTTGTTTGTCTTTGTACCTATAAAAGACTGGGAAATCTATAGTAGCTCAGAAAGGATAGGAGAAAAATTGAGTGTGTCTGTTATTAAATGAGCATGTTTGAATCTACTGGGAAATAGGACACAATGCAGGTCTTGGGAGTATACATATTTGACCAAAGCAAATAGATTTGCAGGGCCAACTGGGTGCTCAAATTTCAGGAGTATCATGAGGCTCCATCAGTGGTATACCTTGCTAATTTGACACCCAGAATCATTTTTGAAACATCCACCCTCTTCCATATAAAATTGTTGTCAGTGGTAATGAATAATAATAATCAGGACTTTTGCTGTTTTATTGAGATATGATTGACATACAGCACTGTGTATGTTTAAAATATACAGGATAATGACCTGACATACCTATATTATGTAATAATTTCCACAATAAGTTTAGTTAATACCCATTATTTCATATAGATACAAAGAAAAAGTTGTTTTCCTTGTGATGAGAACTCTTAGAATTTACTCTTACAAGCATTCAAATATACCAGATAGCAGTGTTAGCTACAGATCATGTTGTTCATCATATCCTCAGCACTTACTTAGAACTGGCAGTTGGTACCTTTAACCACCTTCACCCATTTCACACACTCCTCACTTTTTGCCTCTGATAACAAATCTGAGTTTTTTCTGGGAGTTTACTTTTGGTTGTTGTTTGTTTGTCTATTTTTTAGATTCTACACATAAGTGAGACTACACAGTACCTGTCTTTCTCTGACTTACCTCATTTAGCAGGATGTCCTCAACGTCTATCCAGGTTGTCCCAAGTAGCAGGATTTCCTTCTTTCTAGTGGCTGAATAACAAATATTATCTTCTTTATTCATTCACCCTATTTCTATACCTAATCTACCTATCTATTTTTTAATTAAATCTTTATTGTTCAGATTATTACATTTGTTCCTCTTTTTCCCCCACATAACTCCCCTCCTCCCAGTTCCCGCCCCACCCTCCGCCCTCACTCCCCACCCACTGTCCTCATCCGTAGGTGCACGATTTTTGTCCAGTCTCTTCCCCCATCTCCGACACCCCTTTCCCCCCCAAGAATAGTCAGTCCATTCCCTTTCTATGTCCCTGATTCTATTATAATCACCAGTTCATTCTGTTCATCAGATTATTTATTCATTTGATTCACTTGTTGATAGATGCATATTTGTTGTTCATAATTTGTATCTTTACCTTTTTCTTCCTCTTCCTCTTCTTAAAGGATACCTTTCAGCATTTCATATAATCCTGGTTTGGTGGTGATGAACTCCTTTAGGTTTCCTTATCTGTGAAGCTCTTTATCTGACCTTCAATTCTGAATGATAGCTTTGCTGGACAAAGTAATCTTGGTTGTAGGTTCTTGGCATTCATCACTTTGAATATTTCTTGCCACTCCCTTCTGGCCTGCAAAGTTTCTGTTGAGAAATCAGCTGACAGTCGTATGGGTATTCCCTTGTAGGTAACTGAGTTTCTTTCCCTTGCTGCTTTTAAGATTCTCTCTTTGTCTTTTGCTCTTGGCATTTTAATGATGATGTGTCTTGGTGTGGTCCTCTTTGGATTCCTTTTGTTTGGGGTTTTCTGTGCTTCTTGGACCTGTAAGTCTATTTCTTTCACCAGGTGGGGGAAGTTTTCTGTCATTATTTCTTCAAATAGGTTTTCAATATCTTGCTCTCTCTCATCTTCTGGCACCCCTATAATTCTGATGTTGGTATGCTTGAAGCTGTCCCAGAGGCTCCTTACACTATCTTCATATTTTCGGATTCTTTTTTCATTTTGCTTTTCCGGTTGGGTGTTTTTTGCTTCTTCACATTTCAATTCTTTGACTTGATTCTTGCGCTCCTCTGGTCTGCTTTTGGGTGTCTGTATAATATTCTTTATTTCAGTCAGTGTATGCTTAATTTCTAGTTGGTTCTTTATCACGACATCGAGGGTCTCGTTAGATCTCTTGAGGATCTCACTACATTTATCGGCAGTGTTTAGAAAATTATTGAAAGACCTTAAAAGTGTGGTTTTGAGCTCTATATCTTCCATTTCTGACATCTGCCTCCTGTTTCTTTGTCTCCGCATTTTTTATGCTTTCTTGGTGCAACCCCTAGTGGTCTTTATGTGCAGTCTTGTTGTAGTTAAGCCTAGATTGTTGTAGGTAATACTGGTGGGGATTTGACCTCCAGGCCAAATGGCTGTGAGAATCAGCTGTGTCTGCAGTGAGAGAACTTCTGTCCTCTAGAGAGGTGCTAATCTAGCCTTTGCCTGAGGCTATCCGGGAAATGCCTTTGTGCAGGGCTTGGGTGGGGCGGGTCGCACAGGATCAACAGGGTGGGCAGAGCGAGAAGTTATGGCTGCTCTCAGTCCTGTCCCCAGGGGCTCTGCCTCTCTGAGTCCCAGCAACTGCTGCAAACCTCGGAGAGAAAGCCGCCTTCGAGTTCTGACCAAAGCCAGACAGTCCCGCTTCTCCTGTTTGAGTCTGGGTCCCTAAAGACTCGTCCGGATCTGGAGCTCAGAGTCTGTTACTCCCTCCCGATTGAAAACGCCAACCACACCCTCAGCCACCAGCCCGCTCTGCGTGCACTCCGCACCTTAGTATTTGACTTCAGCACTGCGCCTCCTCTGAGTCTCGGTATGCATTTCTCTTTCCTCCTAGTTGTAGGACTTCCACTCAGCCAGCATTCCTGTAGTTCTGGGTGATGTCTGTTCCATCTTTTAGTTGTATTCTTAAAGTGGTTGTTCGAGGCAGCAAACTCCAGCATTAACCTATGCTGCCATCTTGGTTCTCCCCTATCTATTATCTATCTATCTATCTATCTATCTATCTATCTATCTATCTATCTATCTACCTATCTATCTATCTATCTATCTGATTTACCTAAATACCTATCTATCTACTTTTTACCTTTTAAGACTTCAAGAGGACTGAAGCCAAGGACATATAGCTAATCCAATAAACATATTCATTTTGGCAGTTTATTTCCATCCAAAATATCAGTAAACTTGAAAAAGAGAGATAAGGGATGTCTCCTTCTATTTTTTTTCTTCCATATAGTTGCCAAAGAAAAGTATAATTATTTTTCATTTGTATTTAGTAATGGCTGATTGGTTTTTAAAAGTTCTTTCAATACTGGTAAAGTCTTTATTTCCATGTTGAAACAGCTCTTCATTTAAAAGTAAATAGTGTCAACTCCCCTCTATTATGCACTAATGGATTTTAATGAGTTCATCACCACTGCCTTTGCATTACCCAGGTGAAAAGGATTATGAAGAATGGTGATGCTGCTGCTGTTGCATTGTTTAATTTAAAATTACAAATGTTTATCCTGTGTTTGTTGGAATGCCTTTATCAGTGGAGATCAAGGCCCCAGCTTACTGGAAGCACTGGAGAAAGCCACCACACCTCTGGCTTCTTACTGAAAATGAGACTAAACTATTGGATTTTACTCTCCACTATGGCTTGTCTTCCCTAAACCACTGAAAACCCTGGAAACAAAGCCTTTTACGTTTCCATCTTCATTATTTTGGCTGGGAGTTGTTTTGGCATTTCTCTGACATTCTTGTTTTGTGTGCTTGTTTTCTTTGGATTCCTTAGGGAATTTATTTGAAGGGCAACAGATTTATTGTCAAGCATGTTGGACTGTTTATTTTAAGACCACATTTTGTAGTTGTGGAAATTGACTTATCTGGAGAAGAACCAGAACTGGACCAGTGATTTTCAACTGGTTTGCCACAGAAATGTTTAAAACATGCAATACTTGACTATTGAGTCAGGAACACTGACCTCTTTTCCTTTGGATTGTGAAATAAAATTTAAAAATGACAACAGTGAACACAACAATAGCCTTCCAGTGTGAAAGAATCAAAATTATACCCTTTTTTTAATCTGATAAGCAAAAAATATATTTTCAATGTGCCAAAGAATTTTAGTAATTGGTTTATGTGTGCCATGGGATGAAAAACGTTGAAAATTGCTGGTCTAGACAGCCAGGAATGGTGAATGCTGTGCTGGTTAGGATTTCATGTAGCTCTAGGCAGGGGCCATCCTTTTATATATATACTAGAGGCCTGGGGCATGAAAATTCATGCACTGGGGGTGTCCCTCACCCTGGCTTGCGCCCAATTAAGCTTGTGGTACTTTGTATGGAAGCCCCAGAAAGCTAATACACAATGGATAATTTATTGAAAAATGTGATATTTTTAAAAACCATGTTATTGATACTTTAATGGAGATTACCACAATAATATCATAACCTTATTCCCCAAGGTTTTCCAAAGCTCTTCCTAACTGTGAATAAAGAGTAAAAATCATCTGAAGATAATTTTCTTTCTAAAAAATTATATATTTATCTCCAAATAAGCTGTCCCATCCGATATAAATAAGCATTGAGTGTTCTTTTATTCCAGATTTAGCAAATTATTACTGCCATATTCCTTGTTCTTCTAAATCATTTCTATTAACATTGTTGATATGAAGACTTTATATGGAGATGAAGATAAGAAATAGCTGATATTCAACTTAGAAAAGTTAAAATATTATGTGGTTCAACCTAATACACTAATATTAAGAGTCCTTACAGTTACCAACACACTTGATTTATCAAAAAGGCTCAGCTCCTTCAAGAATGTGGCTTAATATATTATAAATAGACTGAATGGTTGGCAGGAGAGATCACTTATGTTTGTGAATGATACCAAGTTGGCGGAGATTAACATTATCATGTAGGGCCAGACAGGAATGCAAAATGAAACAATCAATTTGAAAGAGTAATGTGCACTGGATGAAGTGAATTACAATTATGGTGCCTGCAATATTTGAAAAATGCAACAGGAATAGAAACGTTTACATGGACTGGGTCACACACAGAGGACTTTTAAAGTCACAGCCAATCACAGATGCAGGCTCTGCTGAACTTGCCCAAATGGGACCTCTGAGCCTTTCATTCTGACTGACCATCTGGACCTCATCATGTAGATTTTGGCTGCCACATTGAATAACTGTTGGCACCAGATCAATGATTCCATTCCGTTGTGGTATATGAATTTCAGGCATTAAGACATCCTATATAGTAAAACCCTAATATGCAAATCGACGGAACGGCAGAATGAATGGTCGCTATGACGCACACCGACCACCAGGGGGTAGACGCTCAACACAGGAAATGGCCCCTAGTTGTCAGCGTGCTCCCACAAGGGGAGCACTGCTCAGCCAGAAGCTGGGCTCATGGCGGGCGAGTGCAGTGGCAGTGATGGGAGCCTCTCCAGCCTCTGCAGCAGCGCTAAGGACTCCTCAGGGGTGGACTGCGAGAGGGTGCAGGCCAGGCTGAGGGACCCCCTCCCCCCATGCATAAATGTTGTGCACCAGGCCTCTAGTAATATCATAATATAAGCCAGTCAGAGAAAGATAAATATCACATGATCTCACTCACTTGTGGAATATAATGAACAACATAAACAAATGAACAAAAACAGATCCAGAAACAGAGAAGCATCAATCAGACAGTCAAACCTCAGAGGGAAGGGAGGAGAGGGTGGGGGTAAGGGGGAGAGATCAACCAAAAGACATGTACATGTGCATATAAGCCTAACCAATGGACACAGACACCAGAAGGGTGAGGGCATGAGTGGGGGGTGGGGGGCAATGGGGGGATAAGGACACATATGTAATACCTTAATCAATAAAAAAAATAAAATAAAATAAAGAAGAATACTATCCCTGCAACCCATTCAAACTCTCCTCACCTTTCAAGGCTTATTTAAAGGTCAAGGAAGTCCAGAAAGTCTCTTCCTTTTTATTTCTATAGGCCATAAACTGTATTGCTCAAACTTAACAGAAAGTCTGACATCAATTCTCTTCATATGTCAGTCTCAACTTCGAATTTGTAAATTCTTAGAGCCAAGGGCCAAGGGTTATACATATTTTGCACTTCAGTCTAATTTATATATAGCCAATGAAAACATTAGTAGGCTTCATTAAGCAGATTTAATAAAGTTAATGATCCCAGCAATAAAAACAGCAAAATGTAGATTTGAGAGCATGAAAGGTTGAGAAACTTGTGTGGCAATAGATGAATGTGGGTCTTATTCTTTTGATTCTTGAACCAAATTTCCTCATTGAGACACAAGCTATATACTTAACTTTCATGTCAATCTTATCCAAGGTGATATTTATATATCTATACAATTTTATTACATGTTAGATTCAAGTAAATAAAAGGCCAAAGTTTGGTTGAGTGGAGATTCATGTAAGATTCCTTACTCAGAATTTGTAGTTTTATGTGCTATAAAGTGTACTTACATGAAAATAATTTTTACTGGGCTTTTGTCTCTGCAATGTGGAGGTACTGAGGTTTCTTTCTATACTAAATTTTTTTATGTTTATTATACTTCAGATTTATTATCTATCCTAATGTCTCTATAAATTAATGTTTTAGCATGATTTCTCAAAGTTGGTTATTTAAATAAATTTTACATCCTCCATTATACTGTATATAATAATATCATTACCCTTTAGTCAATGTAATATATATGTTTGAATTTATTATTGCTCAATCTTGAACCAACATTACCCTTAACTCTTTTAGTTATAATAATGCGTCTTTTTTGTTTTTTGGAAAACAATTTGAGTCTAACTGGATGTCGTTAAATCCTCAGGCCATGGTAAGTGTGACTGTGGAAAGTGCAAATGTGACAAAGGATGGTCTGGGGATGCTTGCCAGTACCCAACTAATTGTGATCTGACAAAGAAAAAAAGTAACCAAATGTGCAAGAATTCTCAAGATATCATCTGCTCTAATGCAGGTAAGAATTTGATTCTATGAAGATTCTTAAGTGAAATAATCAAATTTGGGCTTTTAATGGAAGTACTTATGCATTTTGGAGTGTTGAACCTCTGAATGAAACTGCTTCTGAGTATATTTTTTAGAAATGAAATTCAGACAAATCAATAGAAAAAAATGTCACCTTGCTGGGACTGGCAAGTTTGATGTTCTCCAGCTGTTCTAAAGGCCTCCTTCAAGTAGGAAATTCACTGGAAACAACACCCCCATGGCATTTTATGTACATTGTCAGCCCTGATTTTGAATGCTGAAATAAATCTTTGAAAAATTATTTATATAAACTGACTTAATTATTTTCTGTTACAGATCCAGATTTGTCAGCCATCAAATAAAACCAAACCTTTTTAATTAAATAGAAGTTTCTGATGCACTATGTGAAACTCATTAAAGAATAGTGACAGCAAGCTTTTTTGTTTGATCAAAATATTTTTACCTCTCACAGAAATCATTTAAAATATATTTTTAGAAATTTAAAGAAAAGCTGTTAAAATTAATTACCAAAACCCTATTTAAAAAATAAAACAACTACAGTTTCATACCGTTTCAATTTCAATGGTTTTCAGCCAGTATTACTATAATTAAATTCTCTTAACATTTGGTCACATGGAGCCTCAAAGTCAGCTTTTCACAACCTGACTGGACTTGAGAATGTTGGTGTCTTAAACTAGAGGCTGTGATTCAGTTGTCTCAGGGTATGGTCTGGACCAGCCGTGGGCAAACTACGGCCCACGGGCCAGATCCGGCCCGTTTGAAATGAATAAAACTAAAAAAAAAAAAAAAAGACCGTACCCTTTTATGTAATGATGTTTACTTTGAATTTATATTAGTTCACACAAACACTCCATCCATGCTTTTGTTCCAGCCCTCCGGTCTAGTTTAAGAACCCATTGTCGCCCTCCAGTCAAAAAGTTTGCCTACCCCTGGCTGGACTATAGTTGATTTTTAAAGCTCTTGTGTAATTCTTATGTAGATCCAGCAGTCTGAGCCTTTGCTCCTCCTGTTATAAGCAAGGATTTGACGACAGGCATGAGTATCTTCCGTCCGGAAGCTCACTTTGTTGGTAGAGTCCTGCAATCAGAGATAAGACCTTTCCAGTTTTTGATTTGCAATGAATTGCTCTTGTGCAGCCTAAGTGCAGTGAGGCTGTTCTGCTCTTGCTCCTGGGAATCAGAGCCACGTCCACTGCAAGATGTGAATGGACCAATCAGGGGCCATGACTAATAGGTCTCAGCAGCCAGGCCACTTTCTGTGTTGACTGATATTCTTGCTTCTTTCAGTCTTTTCTTTTCTCGCAATCAGATTTCTCTACTTCCAGTTCATAACACCCACCCCTCCAAATGTGTGTGCACCCACACGCTCGCCCCTCACACCCCCACACAGCTTCTTCTATTGTGAAAACTTTATGCTTTCCAAACTTTCTTAAGTAATAATACTTGAATTTTGTTTGTTTCTTTGTTCTTTATTTTTTGGATTTATTTATTTTGTTTTCAAGTTAAATTCAAGGTATTGGGTTTTGTGTTTTGGGTTTCTTCTTCTTCTTTTTAATAATATACTCAACAGGTAGATTTTAGCTTAGGAATCCAAAGATGTTTCAACATAAGAAATCTAAACATGTGATGCACTACATTTAGTTATCTTTAAGGAGAAATTTTACAGAATTCTTTTAATAGATAAAAACATTTAGTAAGGTACAAAACACATTTCTCAGATATCTATATCCCTATATTTTTTAACATTAATACAAAGCTTTGATGCAATCTGCCATTCATATTCCAGTTTTTTCAATTGACCCAACAATGTTTATTCTTTATAGCCTATAGTCAGTCCTATTTTGACCAGCCTAGTTCAGGACCACTCCCCTCAAATTGCATTCATGTATGAGTTCTTTCTACTAATCTTTCTTTCCACTTCAGATTACAATGTGGTTTTCTGGAAGTAGCTTGGAGCAGAAGAGGAAAAGAGATAAATGGAGTGGGGCATAAGACTGAAGGGCAGGCTGAGATGGAGCTGGGGACTAATGGAGTTCCAGAATCTTTTGACTCTGTAGGGGGCCAGAAAGGCCAGCACAGTCTGCAGGGTGAAGTAACGTGTGATGCCATTGCACAAGGGTATAGGCCAATGTTCAAGACTGGGGAAGCTGCCCTAACCGGTTTGGCTCAGTGGATAGAGCTTCGGCCTGTGGACTGGAGGGTCCCAGGTTCGATTCCGGTCAAGGGCATGTACCTTGGTTGCGGGCACATCCCCAGTGGGAAGTGTGCAGGAGGCAGCTGATCGATGTTTCTCTCTCCTCGATGTTTCTAACTCTCTATCTCTCTCCCTTCCTCTCTGTAAAAAATCAATAAAATATATTTTAAAAAGAAGACTGGGAAGCTATCCGAGAGAGACAGCTACATTAGTCAGAAGGATGTGTCTGTGCTAAAATAATCTGGCATAACAGAAGACCAGTCCTAGGACCTGAGTTAAGAAGCAGTATGACATAGCATGAACACAGGAGTCTGTCACTTTTGCCAGGTCTTCCATATGCCATATCTTGGAGCCTCAATTGTGATTTCTCCTTGGTAGGTGAGACAGGAAGTCTTTGAGCTGTTGTAAACTTCCTACATCAGCCAGGAATGGTTCCAATGTGTGGAAGGGAGTGAGCCTGCCTGTGGGAGATGTCAGTGAGAAGTTGTAGAATTCAGAGGAAGAGACCGTTTCTTCCCATCTTTCCTGAAAATAACTATTGCATATACTCCTATGTTATACCTCTCTCTCCAAAACCACAAAGCCTCCAGGAATTCCAACAGATAAATTCTAAAATTTTTCACCAGTAGTCTTGATCCTCTACTATCTGGCTTCAAGCTACCCTTTTCTCCAAACTCAGGTCAGATGCTTCACTGTTCTTTAATTCCCCACTCGTAATCCTTAGCTCAAGCTCGTTCCTCAATATCACATCTTTTCTTCATTTCCACTTGTTGAAATTCTATCCATGGTCAAGTGCCAACTCTAGAACTTACTCTTTTATTGTGCCTTTCCTCCTTCACAGAACCAGACTAGGATTTAAGTTTATACTTTCTATAAAGCATTTGTCACAAATCTATTGCAAATGCCTTTGTATCATCTGGTTTTATATATATAAAAAATATTATAAATACATACATATATACATACACAAAGATTAGCTAAAGCAGGTTTACAGTTGTATGTGAAACACAGAGTTTATTCTTGTATTACTATTTATTATCTTATTATTTTTTGTATTACAACTGTAAGCCTACTTTTGCTCACCCCTGTATAAATGATTAATCATCTAGCTCTTTCTGCCTGGTCTATGATTTACTTAGTTTTAATTTTATTCATCTTATTATCTCTTATAATTTTATTCATCTCATTATCTTCTATAGTTTTCCTCTTATTACCTCCTATAGTTTTCCAATAATATAATAGGCAACAAGAAAATTTAATGGATACATATGTGGATGGTTGAGAGACAGCATAAATGTGACAATGAAAAATAAGGTTAATAATTAAAGAAAAAATTGAAATGAGGCAGGACCATGAATTAGAGCACTAGATTTGAAACAAACTTTTATAAGTTAAAATCATTTTCAGAAAAAAGCACACAAAAAACAAAGTTTAATAAAAGTAAAATTCATACATGCATTCTCAAGGAAGAAAAATAACAAACTCAAATTCTGCAAAATCACACATTTATATGTGACTATAAGACAAAAATAAGTGTTATAGCTAATAACAAATTTCAAGTGACTAGAGTAACAGAATCACAGAGGGTCTGAAAACAGGGGTGCATAAATATAAAGTGTACCTGAAGAAATATACTAGGTATCTTAATGGGAGAAGAGGTAAAACCCAAAGTTTTCTGAAAGACTACTATATACTAGACACAGTAGTGTTTTTAGAAAGATGATTGGATGATATTTATCACTTGGTCCTCACAGCAGCTCTATGAGGTAGATATCATTTGTAGATAAGGAATTTGAATTAAAGATGAAAGTAATAACCTCAGGAAGGTGTAGGTAGCCCTGGCTAGTGCGACTTACTTGGTCTGGCATTGTGCCGTGCACCAAAAGATTGCTGGGACTGATTCTTGGATAGGGCACATGCCTGGCTTGTAGGCTTGATCCCCAGTAGGGGGTGTGCAAGAGGCAGTGGGTTAATGTTTCACTCTCACATACATGTTCCTCTCTCTCCCTCTCTATTCCTCTCTCTCTAAAAATCAATAAAAATATAGCCAGTGGGGATTAAAACCTGGATTTGGCTACACGTCTACCTAAATCCAAGATTTTCAAGTAGGTCACATATAGAATCTCCAGTATCGAGTGGCTCAAATCATTTATCAATATCATCTCTGGTTCCTCCCTATTCTTCTCCAAGTCAAGCCCTATCAGTCACCAAGTTTTGTCTGTTCTTCTACAAAAGTGCATTTGTTTCTTTCTAAAGTCCTTGCCATCACCTCGGTCAGCTTCTACCTTCTATGCAATAATCCTTTCCTCGTATCTACTTTTCCCCTCATTTCAGCTTATTCTTTGTATGACAACTAGAGTAATCTGATAAAAATTCATAAATTACCACATGACTCTATTATAAATATATTTATGGCTTCTCATTATTCTTGGGTTACAGTTCAAAATTTTTAACATGATCTATAAGACTTCCATAAATTGCACCTTTAGTTGCCTAATTCTTTTTATGCCACTTTTCACATTATTGTTCTTCACTATCTCTCATTTCTTTTATTTTTTTTTTGTTTGGTTTTTAGTTTTCAGCTTAAATAAGAGCTACTTCTCCAGGGACCCTATCTTTGACTTTCAGGTGTCAGTTAAATCCCCTTGCTATGTGCTTTTGCAACACTTTGCACTTCTCCATTTACTTTGTCACATTGAGTTCTGCTCATATAAAAAATCTGAGAGAAGGATTTGATTGAGTTGATCTGTTATATTCTAGAGTCTAAGGTAGTGTCTGGTGAGTGGTAAAGTCTCAATTTATCTTTAATGTTGTGATGATCAATTCAAAATTGAAAAATAAATATTCAAAAGGAAGTTCCTTAAATGAACATTCTATCTCTCGGTATCATTTAAATGCTGTTTTACTGTCAGTGAAATCACTCTCAGGAATTGAAGTGAAATCCTCAAACTTGGCTGAATATGTGGTATATGGTAGACCAGATAACTCCAGCGCCTCTATCACCCTGAGCTGCCTTGTGGTTCTGATGAGCTCCTAGGTTTCTCTGCCTAAGAAAGCCCATTCTGCTCCCTTGTCATTAGAATATGTATATCAGTTTGACACTGTGGATAGCAAATTATTAGGGGCATCTACATTTTTCATTTATGCATTTAATAATGAATTCCACAAATGTTTATTACATAAATAGTATGCTCAAATATTGTATCAAGCATTGAGTAAATGCTGGTGAGGCAGATAAGTAAGGTTACTTTCCTCACAGTGCTTAGAATTTTCTGCTTTAGTTCATTTCAGACCCAGGTAAATCAGAAGGTATTCATTCACGCATTGATTGGAAGGACATGAATAAGCAGCTTTGCACTGAGGAGGTCAAATTTAAATTCATGAAACTATTAGAGGTCAATCATAATGGCTGTGCTAGAAAAAATAATTTCTGTGCTACAATAATCTTAAGAAAGAATGTCTTGTCATCTATCTCATCATACCCAAAAAAGTACATAATTTCAATAGTAAATTGATTTGAATTTTCTCTCTTTGAAAGAGGTTAAAATTCATTAAGTATAATTTATATGCATTTGACAAATAATTTTTGCTTGGTTTTAATGGTTTAGGTACATGTCACTGTGGCAGATGTAAGTGTGATAATTCAGATGGAAATGGACTTGTTTATGGCAAATTTTGTGAGTGTGATGATAGAGAATGCATAGATGATGAAACAGAAGAAATATGTGGAGGTATGTATATTAACTGCAGAAATTAATAAAGTACTTGATTTTTCACTTGTTTCATTGTGCTTTTATCTCTCTATAAATTTCTGTACCAGCTTTATGAATTTTATCTGAACTTACATTATTTGGAAAACATTTTATATAAGGAAAGTTATACTAAGGCATTCAAAGTAACTTGTACTTTTTAAATGCAAAATCAGATTATTGCTGGAGGAGAGTCAGATCTTATGTCAAGCAGGCCAACTACATAGTTCTGAAGTGGTTGGACTTCATCTTTTCTGCTCATCTTATCTGCTTTTATTGTCTCTTTTCTCCCAATCTTTCAATTGCATATTTTATTTTCATTCTCTTTCTACATCATTAACCTTTAAATGGTCTCAGGTCCTATTGGAGACATGAGGCCAATAGGTTTATTAGCTTAATATTTACTTACTCCCCAACACACACATACAGATAACATTTCTCATGATCTTTTCTATGTACCACCATTACTCAAATCATTTCTGTCTGTTGTACTAGTGATTGCATACTTGCTAGTGCCAATCACTGGTACAACATGAGGTAATGCCAAAGACTGTACTCTTGACCCCTCACCAATGAGAACTGCATCAGTGCCCAGGATGTGGCGTTCCATGAGAAGATCTGCTCCTCGCCACCCATAGTGTCCCTCTCTTCTGTTTACCTAACTGCAAGCCTGTTCCTAAAGTTTCAATTTGCAATCATGACCGACACAGGAGAGGAAAGTAGAGAACAATGAAAATCCCTTTAGTTTAGGTAAACCCTTCTCTGCAGTTAATAATTTGTTTTAGTGTGAGATCGTCTTTCTATTAATAAGCAATTGCTTATTTCATTTATCTCTGACAAGATTCCAGTTCATGGAATCCTATCCTGTTTGCAGAATGGGTGATTTCAAAAGAGTATTTCCTTGGAAGGATCAGGGGAACCAGAGGCCATTGAGAAAGGGTCAATAACATAAGACAAACTGTCCCTTTGTTTACTAAAACAAATTAGTGCTTCGATTCCCGTGGTCATCCAGATATTCTTATTTAGGTCTGCTTGGTTCTTTCTCTCTGGCTTCATTGCTGGGCAATCCACCAGGATAAAGCAAACAAATGCAAAAGTCTTCTTTTTTTCAAGCCAGTGACCTAAGCTAGATACTGCTCAGAGAATTCTGCTAAAGAGCTCAGTCCAAAATAATTAGAACAATTAGATAAATACACCCACAAATATGATGTATTTGTCTTCCTGCTGTTTCAGTTACAATTATTACAAATCAAAAAAGAGGAATGGAACATGCTTGGGGCCAAGGTGTTCTGATGCAGACCACCAAAGCAAAGTCAATTTGCCTTTGTAAATGTAAACATTTAACTTGAAACAACACAACAGGAGATTGTTAACTCTCAACCTTTCACTTAGATTTCCATTTGTTTGAGGCTTAAGCAATTTCATGGTGCAAAGTCTCTGACCACAGACCCCAGCTTTCTGGTAAACACTCTGGGGGTGACATTGACTGGGCTTGTAGATCTTTCCACCTGTCATTCACAGGGAACCAATCTGTTGAGTGGTGATTCTACAGCCCATCAGTGAAGCAATGCAAAATGAGATTTTCTTGTTCCAACAGTTTATACAAATCAAAGAATGATCTTTATTGTCCAGAATGTGTATTGCCCTGAAGCTTTTATTTTATCTCAATTATTCAGATGTCTTGTTACAATATTTTCATTTGAGTTATGAGGATATCTGCTTACATTTCTATACTTGCAGAAAGGTGTAGCTTCACATGATTTTTCTTTTCTTTTTCACCTCTACCTCAATGATTGTTTTTAGTAAAACTGAAATTGAATACTAAATTTTATAAATATACAAAGATTTTGGTGGGAAGAATGTAGATTTATGATCATTTGCTAATGTCAAAGTAATCCTTACATATGTAGCAGCTTACATAAATTTCCTGAAATTACAGAAAAAATAAATTCTGGTTTAAGAAGTTAATCAAGTTTTTTTAAAGAACTGGCTCATAGGAAAAGCTTTCAGTACACTGTTGTCTTGCTATTTTCCAAGGTAGCCCTCAAGTTTCTGAGGCTTGTGATATAGCATTTTAATGTAATATTGTGTGTGTGTGTATGTATATGCAGAGATATTTAAGTTCATAAACAAAATGTATAATACATACATATAATTATAATATGTAATTATAAATATAAATGTATAATTTAATAGCCTTTATATTTACTTATGTGAATAAATTAAAATTAAATTTGTTGTGGAAATTATCATATTAGACTAAGAAGAGGTGTGTGTTTTTTTAAGGGTTTCTCAGTTACTGCTTATTCAGACAGAAAACATGGAATTGTATGCATGGGTCTCTTCCTCTGTATCTCATTAGAACAGTTTCTCTTCACCTCTTGTTCTTCCTCTTTGTCTCTCTGTTGTGTGTCCGCTTGAAAGAAGTCTCATCTGAAGGACAAGAGTTTCACAAGAAACCCTACTGAGACTCTTGCCATTGGCCAGGTTGCCATAGTGTTTAGAAAGAAAAATAGCTTCTCAATCAGTTTCCTATGGATGCTCTGGAATTATGGCTGTGGGAGGAAAAAGAGGGAAGTTCAAAGACTTTAGCCATAGACTCTGATAAAACATAAATTCCTATATTACAGAAAAAAATTAGACTAAAACACAGTGTGACCCTGGTTTTTATCATATTTACAAGAACAAGAAACACACATTCATGTTTGGAAGGCATAACTACAAAAAGGGAAGACATAAGAAGGATGTTAAAATCCTGACTCATAGGAAAAGCTTTTAGTAGAGGGTTGTCTTGCTATTCTCTGTGGTAGCCCTCAAATTTCCGAGGCTTGTGATATAAAAGAATTGCCATCTTTGGGAATTTGTAGAAGGACTGATAGATACGGATGCAGGAAGTGATGGCATGATGAGTCATTACAGATTCATTGGTTGTAAGTACAAACAAGTAGGGTAACCGTTTGAAAGGGTGTGGTGATATCCGGACACAAAATGATGGGGTGCCTTTACCTACCATTTGTGTCCCCTTCACAGGTATGGTGGGAATTTGACTGTGAGATCCAAGGTCTAGGATATTTCATTGATCTAAATGAGTTCTAAACATTGATTTAGCTGAAAACCTTTTTCCATGTGGTGGAACACAACAGCTTGTGGGATACAGTTGAATGGAAAGATGAAACATTTCCTCTGGTTTAAGCAATGGTTCAGTCATTAATAATATGCATCCAAGTAAATACACACCATTGGTTTCTCAGTAGTTGATTTCATAAATAAAATATTTTAATGACCAATTCAAGAAGTGCCCTTAGAGTAAGTACTTAAATGCATTTGAGTTTGGTGCATACATTTGAGATTTGAATGTAATAGACTTTCACAGTCTTTCCTATCATTTCTTTAAAATGCATTCATTTTAATCAGCTGCCTGGCTAGGACAAGTTAGAGGACACTTTGACTTGCTCGATGTGTGTGATTAGGTAAGTATAGGCATAACTATAATGTTTTGGGGGAGAAACTGCTTGATTATTTTAAGCAATAAGTGTGAAACAGATATATTATTTCAGAAAGCAACAATGACCATAAAGAGGTAGAAAGTTAATTCTGCTTTTAAAGTTGCTTTTTTCCTCACTGTATAAAATTCATTTTGGGTAAAGGCCATGGAAAGTGTTACTGTGGAAACTGTTACTGTGATGCTGGTTGGCATGGAGATAAATGCGAATTCCAGTGTGATATCACCCCCTGGGAGAGCAAGCGAAGATGCACATCACCAGATGGCAAAATCTGCAGTAACAGAGGTGTGTCATTCATACACATTACTATGGATTTGGGAGGCAAACAGAGCTCTTAATTGTTAACACTCCTTTCTCTGCATTTCCTTCTGTGTGGGAGGAAGTCATCTTTGATAGTCATTGACTTTGATGAAAATCAACATTTATTATACCAACAATTTTCTCTTTTTTGTCTTTTATTGAGTAGAAAACAGAAAAATTAGAAAGCTACTGTCATTCATTAAGCTTCACTGAACAAATAGTTAACATAGGAACTGTAATTTCTTTGGCGGCCGTCCAGAAATAGCATAGTGCAGCTAAAAGGCAATTCTTGTAGATACTTCTGTTAAATGTCTCTTGACTAACAGAACCATCTACAGCATGAGCATCTAATTATCCAGAGAACATTAAAAATATAAAATCTCCTCTTAATGATGAGTCAATTGAAGTCTTGGTTGAAATACAAAATTGACATAGAGTCATTTAACTTCTATATACAATAATAGAAATATCATATTGAACATAATATATTTGGAAATGGTATCAAAAGCCATATGAAATTTAGACTGGCCTTAGGCATACATTTTAAAAAATATATTTCTATTGACAAATTATCATTTAAATTAACTGTTGATATAAACTGTAAATTCGTCAGCTGGACTGATGGATAAAGAGAGTCATGCTGTAGGTGTTCTTTGCCTACCTGATGAAATGAATAAGTGGTCATATTTCCTTCTATAAAAATCTAGAAACTGGAAAAATATTTTTTCATTTCTATAAGTAAATGATGCATTGTCAGAGATAATACTTCCAGGGAAAACCTTAACACACACCAATTTTATCCTTTTAAAAACTGACATAGAACAGTAAAATGTGCCACATATCTGAACATAGAGAAAAGAAAGGAAAAGACCTGAACTTGTAACAAAAATCCTTCAAAAGACTTCTCTCTTCAATTTATATAGAATAGATCTGACTGTATATCATACTAATTCATGTTATGTTTTCCTTTCATATATAAGGACCCGTCTCTGCTTCAGTTCTTTTACTCAGTAGGGCCCATAGTCACGGTAAGGATGTCCGTGTAAGAAGCTGGAACTGTGTTACAGTGGGAAATAACCATTTAGGTGCTGAAGAGAGAGAGGAGAAAAATGAAGCTGATTGGACTGTGGGTCAGGTCCTCGTTCTGCAGGGATATGTGGGCTGTGAGGCAGACATCGTTCACAAACACACATCACTTGCCACCTCTCCGTCTCACCTCCTGCCTTCCCTCTCTTCTGGTGCTGGGAGTTTTCTGATTTGGAGGTCAGGCAGAGGCAGAACAGGAAGCAGCATGTCTAAATGAGGCTGGTAGCAGGTGAGATTCAGGAGTGTGTGAAGGCAGGCCAGGGCAGGCACCACAATGAGTTCCTTTTCCCAGAGCTACCACTTATGTCTACCCTAGAACTCTCCTTATCATTGCTTCCCCAGTAGGAGAGAGACATTAATCCTGCACATGTCTACCTCATCTTCCTTTTTAAAAAGCCCATCTTTAACGACCAAAACTCCAATGTTGTGAACACAGCTCATCGGTGATAGAATAAATGTCCTTTATTGCCCACTTTTGTTTAATCACAATTTCTCACTGGACCCAATTTAACACATACCCATCCCCCCACATCATGTAACTTATTGCAAAAGCAATGCATATTCATCTTTAAAAATGCAGATAGTAAAGAAGAAAATTAGCCATAATCTTAACATACAGATATAACCTCCTTTTACATTTTGGTACATAATATTTTGGTCTGTTTTATTATTTATTTTTTTTTAGTTCATCATTTGTGTGCTCCCTGACATGTATTTTCTTCTAATTTAATACAAAAATTAAAGCATACTATACATACTAATTTTTAATTTTTAAAAATATATTTTTATTGACTTCTGAGAGAGGAAGGGAGAGGGAGAGAGAGAAACATCAATGATGAGAGAGAATTATTGATCTATTGCCTTCTGCACATCCCCTACTGGGGATCTGAGCATGCAACCCAGGCATGTGTACTAAGAATTAAACCCTGTCCTTCTGGTTCATGGGTTGGCACTTAACCACTGAACCACACTGGCTGGGCTGTAATTTGTTGTTGTTGTTTTTTTCATATAATCATATATTTGGGGTATTTTTCCATGCTCACAGAGCAAAAACCTAATTTTAACTTTAATGGCTGCTTGGTAATCCAAGCTACACATTGTACTAATCCCTTTTTGATTGATATTTATGTCACTAGTTGTTTTTCAATAACATAAATGCCATCATATTTAATATTCCTGAACATATACTTTTGTGTACTTTTCCTTTCCTGTGGATATATTATTTGAAGTAGATTTTTATACTAAAATTCCCACATTTTCAGAGTACATATTGTGAAAACAAAGGTACATCCAGAGTTGTACTATTTTGTACTTCATACCTCACCAATCTTTGATCCTAGCCATCTCTTCACCTCTGCCAATCTGACATCCAAAATAATTCTAACTCACTATTGTTTTACAGATTCCCCACCCCCACCTGTTAGTAATCATAGGTTGAGTGGTAAACAATTGTATGTTAATCTATCCTCATTACATCTCTACAAAATCTCTGATTGGTGTTCTTTTGTCTATTTCACTTAGGCATATTTGTCCTTTACATATCAATTTCTAAGAATTGTTTAAGTTTGTGAAAGTAGTTCTTTGTCTTTCCCCACATATGACTATTTATTCCAACTGTTTGTTTTTGGTGTTTTGTTTGCAACCAAATTTTTACATTTTTATATAGACCTATTTCTATTTTTTCTTTATAGTAATTTGCTTTTGGGATTTTGAATTAAAAAGATTTATTTTATGATTTTAGTTTATATTTTTAAATCTTCAGTCTAACTAGATTAGAATGTATTCTGATGTGAGAGGTGAGAAATAAATTTAACTTTATCTTTCCCTCACATGATGATTAGCTTGTGGCTCTAAAGATGATTATTGATAACTCACACAAAGTAAATATGATCTATAACTGGGCACTTCCCCTTTGGAAATCTACATGTGACCACAGTTATATTTCTGTATCTAATCCAACATACTCTATAACTTGAGCTCATCCTAGCTAGCAAAACTTATCATTGGGTTTCCTTACATGCACCTTCTGCTCCTGGGACTCCTTAGGACCCCCACACCCATCCCTGCCCTTCTTTGCTTAGTCTTGCTTTCTTGACTTTTCTTGATTTGTTCTACTTCCAATTGATCCTAGAATATTTCCCCATCCCCTACATATCCAGACCATCTACCCTAATTACTTCAGCCCACATTGATTTCTTCTCCCCCAGACTCTTACAGTATTTCTCACAGTATTTATGTCCTAGTTTAAAAAATGCTAGTACTCAGACATTTATTGTTTGCTTATTTTTCTTTCATTAGTTTTCTTTTTGTCAAGTATGTTGGAAGCTTCTTGAGGGCAAGGATTTTATCTTGCGCTGTTTTAATTTTGGGGGTATTATCTTTGAGATGAACCAACCAGAGCTAATGACATATTCCACAATCCCATATAAATATTGACATAGATAATAACTTTTGTTTATTAAAAAATCTCTGCTATCAACTTTAGATGAAATTTTTCTTTGTAGAATAATTTTTTTCTGAATACATGTATTTTTCAAATACAAAATAAGTCACAGATTTTTAAAAAGTAATGTATAAGCCTTTTGCTTTCATGAATTTTTCTCACTAGATTCACATAAAAGCATTTTTCCATGTAGGGACTTGTGTGTGCGGTGAATGTTCTTGCCACGATGTTGACCCAACTGGAGACTGGGGAGATATTCACGGAGACACCTGTGAGTGTGATGAAAGGGATTGTAGAGCTGTCTACGACAGATATTCTGATGACTTCTGTTCAGGTAAGTGCTCTCTAAATTCCTATTTAAAATTTTAAAAATATTCATTTTCCTATTTGAAGATTCATTCTGATTCTCACAGAAACTATAAAGGAACTGAATGTGCATTCTGAAACATTGGATATCCACAGCACTCCTATTAGTCACTTGGAAACCTTTAAGATAATTCACACTTTGAGCAAAGACTGAAGAGGAAAATGCATCACTCCCTTAAAATTAGTCTAATTTTCCACCAGGGAAAGCCATTAGCTCTAGATATCTATTGCTTAACTCAGAGAATTCAAAACTGGCAGACCTTATGACAATTAACAGAATAGGTACCATGATGACAAGCTATATTCATATACTGCAAAACTTAGGATAATACATCTCTCATGGATATTTTAATGCATTAATTCTTCAATATAATTTACATACCAAAATTATTCTGCAAATTAGTTTAAACTGAATATCATTAGTGGATTCAAAAAATTGTTTCATAAATATTTATTGAGGAAATAGTATTTGCCAGGGTCTGGACTGCATCTGGGCTTCTGGGCCCAGCAATGAAGGAGCTAAACATGATTCTTTTTATAAAAATTATATTTTATTGATTTTTTAACAGAGAGGAAGGGAGAGAGATAGTGAGTTAGAAACATCGATGAGAGAGAAATATCCATCAGCTGCCTCCTGCACACCCCCCACTGGGGATGTGCCCGCAACCGAGGTACACGCCCTTGACCGGAATCGAACCTGGGACCCTTCAGTCCACAGGCCGACGCTCTATCCACTGAGCCAAACCGGTTAGGGCTAAACATGATTCTTGACTTTATGGAGCGTGACATCTAAATGAAAAGGGATAAATATATGACCTGCCAGAATTTTTAAGGGTTCAACGGGGGGAAAAAATAGATCTGTCTGCAAAAGTGTCATTTAGCAAAAATGGATTATGGGTGTTCAGCCCAGTTAGGTTTGATAATCCAAAAGGCAGACATATGCACAGACATCTCTTTAAGCTTGACTTCTTGGTTGGTGTACATGGATAGGAAACACCACTGGTCTATTCCAAGCAAAGGGAGATAAAAAAGTTGCCCTATCTAAGTGTGATTTTACAACTGCAAAGACCTCTGGCCTCGCTGAGGGGAGCCTGCGGCCTAAACTTCCCACTATGGAATGTTTTCTCTTCTGATTAGCCCTCGTGTTCAGGAGGATTTCCGAAATATTTCAAGAATCCTGTTCTCTTGAGGGGATGATGCTCTTTTCAGATTTTTCTATTATTCATTGATATGAATGTTCTTTATTATCACACCAGCATAATGCAGGGCTTGACTCTATTGTAACGACAAGGAGGAGTTTGTGAAGGTTTTGTGCAGTGGAGGGCTGTAGTCACGGGTCTGGTTGTGTGGGTAAATGTTACTGAGATGGGGAATATAGAAGGAAATTGTCAAATATATCAATCATCAAGGACAAATGGCAACCTAACATTTATATTTTTTTAGCTTATTAAATATGTGGGTCTAAAGCAGGGGTGGGCAAACTTTTTGACTCGAGGGCCACAATGGGTTCTTAAACTGGACCGGAGGGCCGGAACAAAAGCATGGGTGGAGTGTTTGTGTGAACTAATATAAATTCGAAGTAAACATCATTACATAAAAGGGTACGGTCTTTTTTTTTTTTTTTTTTTTTTAGTTTTATTCATTTCAAACGGGCCATAGTTTGCCCACGGCTGGTCTAAAGGATCAGAACTGAATGTGATAAGCACAGAGTTGGTAATGAAAACTATACTGAGACTCAATGAACATCATTTAAGAATGTCATTTTAAGATTGTGAGATAAAATATGAATTCACACAATTTAAAATAAGAAAATAAAGGAGATAATCAGGTTTTTTTATGTATGAAAGAATGTGTGTGGCTTTCTGATAAACTCCCCCCCCTTCCCCCAATAGGGTGTGCTCTTCCTTGTTAAATTCATGATCTTGATTTGGGAGTGGGGTAGAAAATTTCAAAATAAATATATTATAGTGATAATTCAGGCTCTTGTGAATTGGTCTATCTCAATTGTGAGGGACTAGGACCATGAGGTGAAGATGGGTATTGGCATTTCAGTTGATATCTCTATCCTTTTATAAGTTCACAATTCCTGTTGCATGTTACTTAAGCTTAGAATTACTATTATATGTGGGGCAGATAAAAGCCATTAAGAAGGACTACTTGGAATCTGAAACTTTGCACTTCATTTAATCCCTCCCTTTTTCCTTCTATCCCATTTTTCTTTCCCTCTCATTTTTCATTCTTCCATAGCCTATGAGATTTCAGACAAGAATGTTAAGCAATTGAGGTTTCTCATGGAAGGCAGCTAGAAGAGTATGATTAACCATTTATATGTGGTTTCCATGCTGTGGGTATAAACAGGTAGGAATGGGCAAAAGTGTTAAGGTAATAGGCTGCAGTTTGAACAATAAGAAATAAGACAATGAAACGTGAAATCTGTAATTGTGATTTTGTCATTATTTGAGTGAACTGAATGTGTCCAGTTCTCCATAGCCTGCCTCTCACAGTTAAGTTGAGGCATTTAGGAAAGAAGAAACATTGACAGAGATCCTACTCTGATAGATACTTACCAAGTTCTTTCACATTATCTCATTCCATTTTAGGCTCATACTAACTCAGAGAGGGAGACATGATTATCTATATTATAACAGAAGAGGAAACAGGTTCAACGAAATTAAGTAACTTGAAAAAGTTTGCACTGCCTTTAAGTGTCATTTAAAAACACATATGGCCCAAATACTCATGTAATTTAATCTCCAAGTGATGAAAATAAAATTCTTCAATTTATTTTGATAAGGAAGAGCTATCCTCTTGGTGCTCAAAATTCTTATAAAACTAAACTTCTCTGAACATAATTATGATCTTGGGCAGGCACCAATCTCAGCAGTATTTCTTTATTCTTACTAAATCTGTGATTTTATATATAAGGCTTAGTGAATTATTAGTCTTTACAATTTTTCTAATTGCCTAAGTCACACCATAGGAAGGATGCCGTGCAGCTGATTACTGAGTTTGTTAATAGCTTAGTTTTATGAGACAAAATAACCCAACTATGCCAATATTCTCTAGTGATTTATACAAGGCTGGAGTGTAATATGGTTCAGATGAAATGCAGCTTTATTTTTAGTTTCTATTCTTGCCATGCAGAGAGTGTTGGTCTTATTTAAATCCAAAAGAAATCTCCTGATGGATTAGTTTAGGTTGGCTCTTCTCAGTAATACACTTAAATGTAGATATCTTGTGCCTACTCCATCATAGGTATGGAAGTACAAATATTTTAAAACATAATCCCTGCTTTCAAATAAACTTGCTTTATTTATTTTTTCTTTTATTGCTGTATATTGTTCACCATTCACATGGTGCATGTGTTAGATGTATTTAGTCATACACAAACATCACACACGCACACACACAAACACCTCAAAGATGATATTATTGACAAAACTTGGGTGCTACTAAAATGGCCAGGACATGACCAGTAATCCTAAAGTATACCAACTGTTACTTCAGTTCTATGAGGTGCTCCTTTGAATTTACTTTCTGATTCTGAAATACGTTTCTATTCCTGATGATTGCTTACCACCCTGGCCTCTTTCTCAAATTTCCATAATTGAAAAATTATGCTGCAGTGTGACCTTACACTCCATCTTTCAGTTTGGGTTGCCTATCAAAATAATGAAAATATAAGATTAGTCCTGGCTTACAGTAGTTTGGAAAATGGAATCATTTGATAGAACCTATGTTATGTGGGAAATTTTATCATTGTGGATTACCAAAGCACTAAGGAAAGAAACTGAAGGAAATTATTAAGTATGTTCAGTTTGCATTGTCTTGAAGGAAAATCAATATATTGAAGGATTTTTTAAAATAACAAGTACTGATTAGATCTAATTTATTTCCCCAAACTTTTCTCTATTGATTGTCTTCATATTACTTTGTAAGAAACTACTTGTCAACATCAGATTCCAATTCATGACCATTTTAAAAGAAAGGAATGTCCACTATAGCAGAAGAGTGTTTGTCTGGAGTGAATGAAACTGCATTTGTCCTGTATTTCTGAGTTTAGATAGCTTAAATCAAAGGAGCACAATAATTGCAAAGAAAAAATTAGTTTCGGTGTCAACAGTCTCTAATATCATGGCTTGATAGCCTTTTTAATGTTACCTGCCCAACATAGCCATGATGACACTTGATGTCTGGTCTTGCTGCCAACTCCCCACCCATATGGTACAGATTTGGCTGTGATCCCATTTACCGTACGTACCAGCACCAACATCATGCTGTTCTCCCATTGTTTGTGTGTGTGTGTGTGTATGCTTACAGATCTTTTGAAAGCAGTTCTCGTCATATTTGATATCAGGAATAAATAACAATCTGTATCTTTTATTTCTGTTTTGTTATCCCTTGCTTGCAGAGTTTAAAGGAATATTTGTTAGAAGCAATGAAATTAGCTCCTGCAGGCATACTCTACAAGCTTGATAAACTAGCATGGAAACATTACATATCTGATCAGAGTGGTGAAATTCACATCTTTTAGTTCTCTCACTTTTAAAGATAAAGTCCAGTGAGATGAGGCCCCAAAAGATGAACTAGTGACACATTTAAATCAGAGACACAAGTATCCTAATTTCTTTTATGCCCTTTCTACTATTTGTGTATAAAATACTCTGATAGTGTATGTTATGATAGTCTAAAAGATTTTGATGCTAAATACATCTTATCTTTTCTAAACTTTTCTTTGTATATCAAAACCATGCATTCTCATCTTCTTTATTTTATCTTTATAACATGATTCCTTCTCTCTCTCTCTCTTTCTCTGGCATAACTTTTACAGAAGAATTGAGAGACTAGGAACTCCAGAAGAAAAATTGCAGTTTCCTTTATGACTGGAGGTGAAGCATAAATTCATAGGATTCATCCTTAAGATGCCCCATGATACTGCATTAAATGTACAGGAAATAGAAGTGCAATATTTCATAGGCTACATCTTCCTCTAGTGTTTACAGCAGAGCACAGAAATAGCAAAGGATTAGAAAAATGAAGCTACAATCATAACATAGAGCTATTTTTTCTAGGGCAGCTGCATTTTTCCATCATTTGTTAATGCATCCACAATGAATCGGACATATTTTGATATTAATTGGACCATATTTTAACTCTAAAAATACCTTATTAATAACTTCTGGCTGTCCTCACAAATTTGTTTTATTCAGCCACAATTATTTTAGTATTTCCATGTGGATGATCCTCAGATAGACAATAATAACCGCTCTTAAACCTGTGTCCCAACGATACAACTTGAGACTGTTCTCCCTTCAGTCACAGGTGTGCCCAGCACAGGCTCCTGCTTCATTTTAGGTGCCTAGTTATTGGGACCTTCACACTGGGCATGGGCTGCTGCCTCAGGATTTCAAACAACTGCAGCAGCAGGTGGCATCCTCATGGGTAGGGACTTCCTGGCATCTTAAACCTGCTGGATATTTTGTTCTAACTTTTACAGCAATTTTAAACTCTCAAGAGTAAAGCTCCCCCCCCCCCCCACTTTCAGTCTAACTCTCTTCTTCAGTTGTTTTTTGTTGTTGTTAAAGTGTTAACTGATCTTTCACAAATGACAGCATGTTCTGTACTTTGCCTGGTATCCTCATGGCAGATCTAAATGTTCTTGAAATGAAAACGCTTTGTCTTCAAGAGTTTCAAAGCCATTAGCTCTTATAAGATGGCAGAATAGATTGTACTTTAAATGTTAAAGATTTTGTTTCTAGAACTGTTATTTACCTATGCATTTGCAATACAGCTCTGTTTACAAATTTTGCTTGAAATGGCATGAGGGTTGAGGAGAAGAGTAGGAATTTCTTAAGCTGGGATAAATGCCAAAAAGCCACAGGATCTACAACCAGTGAAATCTAATTGCTAATAAATTAAACCACTAAAATAAAAATCCTCATATTTGAAGGCCTAAATGATCCTATTCACACGTTATACATACAGGGTATCCCCCAAAATGTATACATACTTTGAATAAGTATTAATTCCAATGGATTAAATCTGAAAAGAAAGAAACATTGGCATTAGTAATTATTCAAAGTGTGTATACATTTTGGGAGGACATCATCATTGATGTTCCTATCTCTTTTTTCCTCTCCCTTCCTCTCTGAAATTAATAAAAATATAATTAATTAATTAATTAAAGAAATAAATATAATGAAAATAGTGTGTGGGTGACTTCAAAAGATAATATCTGTTTCACAAAGAAATTATTTTCCATTTCCAATGCTTTCTCCACATGAATTAATTGTCAAATCCATCAAATATTATATTTAGGCTATAGCAGGCCAATACAATCACATGCCTATGGATTTTAATAAATTCACATTTATAGCCCTATAAGCCTGTTAATCATATCTGGAGTTGTTGCTTTTCTTTACCCCTTATGAGCAATTAATATAAATTAGTTATTTAGGATCTTGAGAAAAATGTACCTTTGCTTTAAGGTCTAATATTGTTAACTAAGATCCTGACTAATAACATTCCCTGTTGAAATGAATTCTGACTTCAATATATTTTTCACACATATATATATTTTTTTACTGCTCTCATCGTGAAGGTCATGGACAATGTAACTGTGGAAGATGTGACTGCAAAGTAGGCTGGTATGGCAAGAAGTGTGAGCACCCACGTTCCTGCCCACTGTCGGCTGAGGAGAGCATCAAGAAGTGCCAAGGGAGCTCCGATCTGCCCTGCTCCGGAAGGGGTAAGTGAGGGTTCTTAGGCCTTACCACCGCCTCCTAATCCTATGCGACAGATGAAATCAGTTCACATATATCCTATTGAAAAGATAGCTAAGATTCCTGAATGAGCGATGAGTCTTTTAAGAACTAATAAAACATACAGATGATGTATCAGAATTGTACACTTGAAAATGTATATAATCTTATTAACCAATGTTACCCCAATAAATTTAATGAAAAAAATCCAAGTTCCATGAATGAAAGTACCTGGAGAAATGTAATCTCTCTTTCCCTTTCTGTCCCACACACCCAGACATACTCACACACTATCAATTCACTGTAACCTTGAGGTTTGTTCAATTTCAGTTCATTTTGACTCAGTTCAATGGTACATTAAAAAGAAAATAAAAATGTTTGAATATTTGCTCAAAATGTTCTGAATGAGACCATCTAATAGTTCACTGCCATTTCTGAAACTCAATACCATTGTATCAGGGAGACTGTTGGCTTCTGAAAGAGCATTGAATGCACAGATAGCTCTGAATAGGCTTTTGTTGTCTTAGAAGGCATGTGGTCTCAGGTGCACTCTTGGTACCAGATCAGTACAAATTGAAGAAGGAGGCATTCATCTAGCGGAAAGCTGGTTCCATTCTGTTTGATTTTTCAAAATAAGAAATACAATTTCACCTCTAACTTGAAAATGGCAACAAACATTGATATAAACTATGCTTTCAGAGGAACTGGTAATTGAAGTTATTGTAAATTTTATTCGTGAGAGAGGAAAAAGAATACTTCCTTTACCTAAATGCTAGATCAGATGTTTAATTTTGTTACAGTTTTCTTCTTGAAAAATAAATTTGTTATTGCGATATAATTCAAGTACCATAAAAGTTGCTTTTTTAAAGTGTATAACTTAGTGGCTTTTAGTATATTAACAGAATTATGCAACTATCACCATTATCTTATTCTAGAACTTTTTCATCACCACAAAAAGAATCTCTGTCGCCCTTACCAGTCATGCCCCATTCTCCTCTCCCCTCAACCCCTAAACACCATTAATCTATGGATTTTCCTAATCTGGGTATTTCATATAAATGGGATTATAAAATATGTGACCTTTTTATTTCTGGCTTTTTTTCACTTAGGATGTTTTCAAGCTTTATCCATGTTGTAGCATGAACTTCATTCCTTTTTATGGCTGAATAATATCCATTTGTATGGATAGGCCACATTTATTTATCCATTTATCTTTTAATGGACATTTGGAACGTTTCTACTTTTCAGCCATTGTGAGCAATGTCCAATAAACATTCATGTATAAGTTTTTGTGTGAAATGTGCTTTAATTTCTCTTGGGTTTATACCCATAAGTGGGATTTCTGGGTCATATAGTAATCTAGGTTTAATTTTTTGAGGTACTGTCTTTAAGGTGACAGTCCTTTTACATTACCACCAGCAATGCTAAGGTTCCAGTTTCTTCACACCCTTGCCATTATTTGTTATCATCTGCTTTTAAAAATTACTCATAGTTTTCCTCATGTAGAAAACTCCCAAAGTCTCCAAGATTATTTGTACCATAGGTATTTTCCTATACTTTGATATTTGTTCCCGATGATTGTAAGTAGGAAGATAAGAAAAATATGGGTAGAGGAATATTTTTATTTCACAAGCATTTCTGACTTACCCCGTCTCTCACTGGTAGCCCTAGACAAAAACCAGTGTTCTGCCTGCATTAATACAGTATTGCCATTGTAGTGCTTGAGTCTCTCATGCTTTTAAAGATTAAAAGTTAGTATCTTTCAGACTACTGTTATTTATTTATTTACTCATACATATGCCGGGAGCCGGTCCATCCTTGCTGTTTCAAAGGACCTGGCATATATGGCATACTGTTCTTAAAATGTTTGCTCACCTTCTTGGCACTATGTGTTTTAACCAAGGTCTCCTCTCTGAGAAAGGTTGTTTCCCCAGGTAGGGATTTTCCCCTGAAGTTAGGGAGGGAATAAAACCCCTCAACTAAGTGCCAGGCGGGTAATTAATCACTTTAACTACGAACAATCATGCTTAAGCTACATAATCTTTACCCCCTGGAATGGAGATAAGAAACGCCCTAACCTTTGGAATAGAGATTGATAGGATTGAATCAACTGGTATAAATACAGATGTAACAAGACAGAAAGAGACAGAACTTAGAAGACAGAACCAAGAGAGACAGAACCTAGGCACAGAACCTACACAGAACGTTCTCTATAGACAGAAGAACTTCGCTGGAGAGAACATGGCAAAAGATCCTGGACAGAAACTGGCCTCAGAACCTAGAGACAGAACCTAGCGAGACAACATGGCAAAAGATCCTGGACTGAACCTGACTACAGAAATTGGCAAGAGAACCTGACTAGAACCTGGTGACTGAACCTGGCTGGAGAACCTAGTACAGAACCTGGCTGGAGAACCTAGCGAGGGAACATGGCTACAAGAACCTGGCTGGAGAACCTGGAGAACCTAGCAAGAGAACATGGACACAGAACCTGGCTGGAGATCCTAACCAGAACTTCGCTGGAGATCCAGACCAGAACTTCGCTGGAGATCCAGACCAGAACTTGGCTGGAGATCCTGGCTAGAGATCCTGGCTAGGCTGCTGATCAACAACTGAATGCTGTCTCCGTGTCATTCCTTCTTCGCCGACTCCGTCCACACCTTTGGGGACCCCTGGACCTGCTGGGGTTGGACCCCAGCATACATACATTCATTTATTGTTAAAAATAACTTATATAATGGGGGAAAAAACAAAAACATACAAAATATCTCTCAGAGATATTTTTCATTTGTCTCTAAAATTTTTAATATAGTGCTAGTGCAAGAAGGTTCTTATGGGCTTTATTTATAAATTTTTAATAAACTCTAATAAACACATATTTGTCTCTTACCTTTCTAGAGGTTAGCTAATAAATTTGGCTACAATTTGAAGAAGTAGAGTATATCTAAAGTTTGTTATTAAAAAGGTATTGAATATATGGATTAAGTTATAATTTCTATTTCTTATAATTCACTTAAGCCTTTTGAAATACTTTACAAATAAATAATAAGCTTTTCTAGTTTCCTCATGGAGAAATTGAGGTATTAATGAGTGAAGTGACTTCTCAGGGACCATAACAAAATATAAGGATATTGAGAGTGAAGACCAAGGATTTATGGGAGCCAGTATTCAGACCAATGATCAGAGACCCTTCCTTTTTCATAGAGCTACATCTGCAAACTCATTGGCATTGGATGTCTCATAGCAAATAGTCAATATGAAACTTGCGAAGGATTAGTTTTGTAATATATGAGTGACAATTGCATCAGTGGTTACATGACTGAGGAAAGCAATTACAAGGCCCATCGGTTCACAAGCCTGAGAGCCTCTTCAGCTTACCAGCTGGGGCCAAGAAAAATAAATTATCCTGGAAGAATGTACTGAAGTTCCTCAGTAGAGTCCACCTCAGAGGTGAGGTGAAGGCGTTTTCCACTGGAAATTAAATTGGATGACTTGCTACTGCTGGTGATGACTGAGTGTGCTCCTATGTCTTCAAGGTAGGGGAATAATTTACATTATCTCTTACGTTATCTACTTATCCTCTGTTTCCTTGATTTCTATTTCTTATTGGCTAGGAATAACTTTTCCTTTAATTTAGTTGACTCTCATGTAGTCAATATGGATATACAGTTGTTCATCTTAATTTCTACTCCTGGGAGTTAGGCATGATGTACAACTTTCTCTATTTTCATACCAATGTTCTGCTAAAAAAACTGAAATGATAGGTTACACATTAGTTTTAAACTCTTCGTGACTTAGAAATACATTTATTATTATTATTGAGGTTCTCTTCCTGAGTCTGTGTCTGGCTTTGTTAAAAATTTGTGAACAACGTGATGTGTTCATTTTGGAGCAGGGGCTAAAGAGCTGCTGAGAGATTTGCCGTCTCCCTTTTCCTCTGGCCCAGGGATTTGGAGTATTTGAGATGTTGGCTAGTTAGCCTGGGTCTCTGAATGAGGATAATTAGCAGAAACCTCTGCTGACACCACCAAGGGACCTGTAACAGGAGCAAGAAATAAACCTATCTTTTTTGAATCAGCTCAGATATTGGGGTACTTTGTTACTATAGCAGAACTCCTGACTCATACTGTCTGCCATGTACAAAATTTAGGGGACACATTTAAACCAAAGCAAACAAACAAGCAAATGCAACAAAAATCTCATTTCAAACCCTACAAGACAACTGAGGTTAATAATATATGCACATCATATCAATATCTAAATCAAATTAAATATAAACGTGCATATTTTACAAATGATGTATTTATGCTACTCTATCAACAGCATGTTATGCACACTTACTCAATGGGTAAAATGTTAAGAACATTGCACGCATTGTCTTTTTTGCTATCCCCAAATATAATGAGGTAGGAAAAAGAACAATTATTCTTCTCTTTACAGAAAAAGAAATTAGAAGTTTTAGCAGTTTGATACCTTACACAGTAAGTCCCAGAGATGCAAGTTTTAACACAAACTTTTACTACAGGCCCTCCGACTCCAAAGCTGTCATTTTAGATGAGTTACTGGTTCTTTTATTATACCAATTTGCTGAACAATATGTAATGAATATATTTATTTCTTTGTTACAAACATTCTTATGCAAAATCATTGGTATAATTGCATGGCATTCCTTAATATGATTGTAACAAAAGAACTAACTTTCTTTTCTTAGACATCTAAATTGTCTCATTTTATTCACATTCTAAATATTATACGTTATGCCCTAGCTCAGCGGGTCTCAACCTGTGGGTCGTGACCCCTTTGGAGGTTGAACCACCCTTTCACAGGGTTCACCTAAGACCATCGGAAAACATATATAATTACATATTGTTTTTGTGATTAATCACTATGCTTTAATTATGTTCAATTTGTAACAATGAAAATACATCCTGCATATCAGATATTTACATGACGATTCATAACAGTAGCAAAATTACAGTTATGAAGTAGCAACGAAAATAATTTTATGGTTGGGGGTCACCACAACATGACGAACTGTATTAAAGGGCCGCGGCATTAGGAAGGTTGAGAACCACTGCCTTAGCTGGTTTGGCTCAGCCTGCAGATTAAAGGGTCCCGGGTTTGATTCCATCAAGGGCACATACCTCGGTTGCAGACCCCTCCCTAGCCCAAGCCCTGGTCAGGGTGCATGCAGGAGGCAACCAATCGATGTGTTTCTCTCACATTGATATTTCTCTCTGTCTTCCCTCTCCCTCCCACTCTCTCTGGAAAAATATCCTCAGGTGAGGATTTAAAATTAATAACAATAATAATAATAAATACACATTGTGCTTTACATTCAGATAGCCTAAAAGTTGCACAAATTCTTAGTATTAATTCTGACATGTAGAATGCATACACCTAAATGAATAAAAATACATTAAAGTTTTTCAATTAAAAATTGCCGCACCCAACAATTTATGTTCTCTAGAAAAATTGTGCCAGTATAGCCTCCCGCCAGGAGCATATCAGGGGTTCTCTTCACCCTCCAATGCTGACAATTTAAATAATCAGTAGCTCTTCTCAATCTATTTTTCTTTTAGTGTCATGCACTTTTTATCAAACTCATTTTATTAACTCCTATAATCTTAAAAGAGTAGTATTTATCTGCAGGCATTATTATTTAGAGGCTTGTGTTTGAGGTATTTCCCTTCTTGATCATTTGTCCTTATACCCAAGTCATCGTTTTGTTTGGTACTGAAATCCCGGGTGTTTTTGTTGCCTCTCCTCTGTGTCGTTTGGTTTTCCTTGATTAGACTTGTTCTAAGAGGTATTGTATATGTTTTAGTCCTTAAACACACAAACGGAAGGTGTGAAATGGAGCAAGAATGATAAATTGAGGTTAATTATTTAATATTATAGCTTCTAGAAAGTAGAAAACATGTCCTCATTTTTATCAATTAGTATGTTTTAATTAATGAATTAAGCAAGTTGGTTCAATTCCCTTACCTAGGAACATACTTTCAAAGAATAATAGTGTGCCAGATTTATACCATCTGGAGATTTTTCAATTTATCTTTCTTTTTTTACTGGCAAAGCACAGCTTTAAAATGTCTTGCTTTTATTTATCAGAGAAGTTTTCCATGATGCATGTACTTTTTAACCCTACGTATTAATTACTCTATGTGATGTTTTACAAGTGAATCGTTATTTTTATTTTTTATTTTTTTATTTTTCTTATTTATGTATACAGAGATGTTATTATTGGGAAGTGATATGCAGTTTTTAAAAATTTGAAGTCCTCTATATATTTATTTTTAATTTGGGGGGAGAGAAAGGCTTTTTATTTTTATTAAATTTTTTTTACAGCTTTATTGATTTACAATTGATATACAAAGAAAACCTGCACTTATTTAATGTATGCAATTTGATGAGTTTGGATATATGCATACATCCATGATGCCTTCACCACAATCAAGATATCTGCAAAAATGTCCTTGTGTCTGTGTGTGTGTGTGTGTGTGTGTGTGTGTGTGTGTGTGTGTAAAGAATACTTAACATGAGAGGCATCTAAAATAGTCAAACGCATAGAAGCAGAAAATGGGATGGTGGCTGCCAGGAGATAGGGAGGGGAAAGGGAGTGGCTATTCCATGGGTCTAGAGTTAGAGCCATACCAGATAAATAAGTTCTTGAGATCTGCTGTACAACCTAGTGCCCACAGTTAACAATGTGATATAGTGAACTTACACATTTATCAAGAGGTTAGACCTCCAAATATTTTACATTAAGCACCAGACCACCTATTGTGATTTTGATTATATTTAAAAAGTTCTCAGTAGCCTAATTGAATGTCATTGTAAGTTAATTGCAATGGGAACTGCACAGAGTTTTCGAGTGGCAAGGAAACCTGGTGTGCGGTTTCAGCAGTGCTTTGGGACAGTGAAGGGGATTCAGATTAGCTCTATTCTGAGTGCGCAGATTGGTCAACCCACTGCATCTGCCAGTGCTCGAGGACTCTGGAACAGACATGCACTAAGTTATGATACTTCAAACAGTCGTTAAGGACCACAACCAAAGAAAAAGAAATGACCCTGTAAAGTCAATTTCTTTATGTTTCCACACCCAGAAGGAATGTCCTGCTTTTTGAACTGCTAAATCATGTCAAAAGCAAAAGTTTGCACTCTTTTGTATTGTGACATTAAAGGTCTGTGCATCTCGAGAGTTTTCTGTGGATCTCTGAGGACACTTTGAACTTACAGTGTTCCCTCTCTGTTATGTTTTTTATATATTCTACTAGAGGCCTGGTGCATGAAATTTGTGCATGAGGGGAGTAGGGGTGAGGGTGGGAAGCCCTCAGCCTGGCCTGCACCCTCTCCAATCTGGGACATCTCTCTCGCAATCCGGGATCGCTGGCTCCTAACTGCTCACCCGCCTGCCTGCCTGATAGCCCCTAACTGCCTCTGTCTGCCTGCCTGATAGCCCCTGACTACCTCTGCCTGCTGGCCTGGTCACCCCTAACTGCCCTCCCCTGCTGGCCTGGTTGCTACTAACTGCCTTCCCCTGCCAGCCTGGTCGCCCCTAACCACCTCTGCCTCAGTCCCCGCCACCATGGCTATGTCTGGAAGGACGTCCGGATGGATGTCCAGTCTAATTAGCATATTACCCTTTTATTAGTATAAATTATACAACATAAGCTTTAAGGTAGAATTGCATTAGTAGACATGAAGAGACATTTCATTAAAAAATGTACATTGGTTTGATATAATTCAAATCCACTTGTTTATGACAAAAATCAAGTCTTTAAGAATAGGATTCTTGCCCTAGCTGGTTTGGTTCAGTGGCTAGAGCTTCGGCCTGAGGACTGAAGGGTCCCAGGTTCGATTCTGGTCAAGGGCACATGCCTGGGTCACAGGCTCGATCCCCAGTAGGGCACGTGCAGGAGGTAGCTGATCAATTATTCTCTCTCCTCATTGATGTTTCTATCTCTCTCCCTCTCCCTTCCTCTCTGAAATCAATACAAATCTATTTAAAAAAATAAAAGAATAAGATTGCTTTGCTATCAAAGCCAAGTAGGGTGTGTCATTCATTGTCCCCGATGAAGTCTGAGCAGCTCAGTTGCTAAGTGACTTCGCTGGGTTCTTATCAAATAAACTACATGGAGAAGCAACTATACCCACCATGCATTTAAGCCATAAAGACCGAAAGTTGGGGAGGACTTCTGGGGTAGGAGACAGTGAGGGTCAGCAGCTGGGAGGCAGGGAAGATGCAGGAATGCCCAGTGCCTGGAAGCACCAAAGGGTCTGAGATATGCAAATCTGCTGGAGGTGAGGTCAGGCCCTGTGCTCCAAGAGGTCAGGTCCGGAGGGAGGGCAGGGGTGCGATTCCCCGGGGATCTCCATCCTGCGAGGCTTCTCCTCCTCCCCTTAACCCCCTAACCCTGTGGTTGTCAAACTGCAACTGGCGAGCCACATGCAGCTCTTCGGCCTCTTGAATGTGGCTCTTCCACAAAATACCACATGCGGGCACGTGCACAGTGCGATCGAAACTTTGTGGCCCATGCGCAGAAGTTGGTATTTTGTGGAAGAGCCACACTCAAGGGGCCAAAGAGCCACATGTGGCTCGTGAGCCACGGTTTGCCGAGCCGCAGTTTGCCAACCACGGCCCTAACCTGTCCATTTGGATGAAGTGGGTGGGAAGCAAGTATGCAATGCCTGGGTGGGACGCCTCTCAGTCCCAGACCCCTCCCGGGGAAGGGGTGTTTGTATTGGTTTATTTAATTCTTCTTACACGTTGAAGGGGGTGGCAGGGAAGTCGTCTGCCAGACATGGTTTCCTTCTGCTTGCTTGCTCGAGCTGCCCCACGTGATGCCTTTTCCCTTCCTTCCCAGCTGCCCCGAGCTCACATGCATGAGATCGCGGGGGACAAAACTGGAGACCTCGTTGTACTGCGTGGAGATTGCGCTCCACAGGAACCTGCTTGATCCAGGGAGGATTGGGGTCATTCACTGCAGGAAAAGCTTGATGTAAAGGAAGCCGCTTAGATAGGCGCCAGCTGAGCCATTTGGGGAGGGTTTATCATCCCTTCTGGCTGTTTTCTTGGAAACCACAAACTCAAGATAGCAGTGGAATGCTGCATCCTCTTATCTGAAACCCTGATTCCTAGGCCAGTGACTTAGATGCCCCAGGCAAGTGTGGGATGTCCCTTTCTTACTGATATGATGGCACACAGCCATGTTTTAGGTAGGCTAGGATTTGGGCTCCTACCTGGGGCCGGCCCAGGGGGAGGGGACGCAGCCTGCTGATCCGATCGTTTCATGAGGGCATTCCAGACAATTTGCATATTCCTCTATTTATTATTAGTATAGGTTACCATGGAATAACCTATAACAGTAATATGGTATCTAGAAAGATTAAAAAGCCTATTTATCATTTGCTTTCTTTGGACTCAGGAAAACTCATTAGAATGCTATAAACTGTATATGCAGCCTATATTTCACAAAATCTCAGAAATTTAAATGTTATTTATTTTGACTTTACTAAAGATAGTATGGAGACGAAACGATTGGGATTCAGGGAGAACTAAATATGGTGCTTCCAGCATGGTTCCTCTATGTCCTCATGATGTGCTGGGACTTCTGTGTGTTCGGATATTTTCTAGCCTCATGAGCAGGCCAATGGTGTGGGTGCCCAGATGTGATGGTTTACTGGATGGTCCTGATTAAATCCAATATTAAATCTCTCACTCATATGAAGAAGCAGCATTTACTAAACTAAAACCATGATATGCATATAATGAAGGGAATGATTAAAACAAATCATTAAAACAAAGAGCCAAATTAAACAGAAACGGTCTGGTCTCATGCAAGGTGTTTCTTATTTCTCCATCTTTATTTTATCTAGCCTTTCTTCTTGTTATTTTTATATTCAACAGAACATATAGGAGAAGAAATGCAGAAGCTGAATTGTGTATCTTTTTAAAGGATGATAGAAATTATTTCTGTGGAAAATAATAAAAATAGTATTTTTTCAATTACCTGAGGTTTCTCTAATCCATAGTCCAAAATCTGTATCATCCAAGAGAGTATTTTATTTTGTGTGTTCCATTCAATGGTCTTGTTTAAATGTTTTATCTATGGCAACAGAACATTTTGTTTAAAAAATAGAATCTATCCAAATCAATAGATAGTTTTTATTACATTTTGCATAATATAAATTGAAAACCAGTGAAATTCTTTGGCCAAGAAAACTTCCTAGGAAAGGCTGCAACAAATATTGTCAAAATCTATTTGAAATGAAAATAGAAACTTGGACAAAAATTCAATCCTAATTTCTTTAAGTGAGCTTAAAATGAAATGTGTGACAACTGTGACAATTTTGTTACCAACATTATATATTTATTTCTATTAAAGCACTAAATACATAGTGAAGGATGTAATGTGGGGCTCTAGCGTTTATTTACCTGATTTTACTCAATATAAACAAGCAAACCAGATACTTTTAGTGGGAAACAATCTGGAATGGTTATTAGCCAAAATCTTCATGGAACCATACACTCTCCAGAGAGTGTATGGCACACAGAGTCTAAAATATTTACTATCTGGCCCTTTACACAAAAAGTTTGCAGACCCCTGTACTAAGCCTTTGTGATAAATGTGAAAATATGGTGAGAAAAGGGTTTAAGTGTCTTGAGTATCAGAAGAATAAGATAATCTTTTCTAAATACATTTGGGTGCAAAAATATGACTTCATGAAGTAAGTGAAGCTAGACTTGAGTCTGCAGGTATGGGTAGCAATAGACAGATGATAATTTAGTTAAAAGTGCATTCCAGGTCAAGGGAGCAGCATAGAGAGAGACACTGAGTTAACAAGGGAATGACTTTCACAAGAAACATGAAGCAAATTCACTTTTGATATATAAAGAATAAGAAAGTGGTAGGAGACATACTAGGGGCAAAGGTCATCTCTCCCATTCCCCCATAACTCTTCCCCATATGGCAATACATTTGAGACGGAAGAAGTAACTTATTTGAGAGCTCTTGTTCTCATAATTGTTTTCTGAGGTCAATTGTTAGTAAGAAAGATACACATTGGAAGTATGGATTGTAAATACACTAAAATGATATCATGGAAATGCAGGTTAACCTTGCTTAGTGCCCATTCCATTACGTCATTGCTAAAATACCATGTTTAACATAACTAAAGTTACCAAGATCCAAATATTTCCATGAAACAGAAAAATGCATTAGCATCCTCTCATGTGCCTTTCTTCCTCTTTCTTGCACATCAAATCATGCTTACTTATTTATTGACAGCCTATCAAAAGACAAATACAGATCTAAAGTGGCTGTTTTATTCATATAAGCAAAGTAGCAAAATGAGAACAGTTTAGCAGTCAGATTAGTATCTGAGGGTCACATTATCTGTATTGGGTACATATACACATACCTACATGCTTTAAATACAGAGGGAGATCATGTCACAGCAAGGCAAGATTGGGGGTTATTGGTATGGGAGTGAGAGAATGTAGACTTAGTCTGGGCTCTGTTAGGTATGTGACCCAACAAGTCACAGACTAAAATAGCAGCAACATCCTAATAGTGACTTTGAACTTAGTTTCTTCAGGCTACTTTCCCGCCTTCTCTTCTCTCTGCAGTATGTGAACTTGATTCTATGTTCCAATTCATTTGGACCCCTAGATTTTGTATTTACCTTCATGGACTCCATGCCTTTTATTTCCAACTCACTTTTGTAATAGACCGTGTATCTGGTTTGGCATTGTTAATGAGACATACAGAGAGCTGACTACTTAGGAGAATCAGGTGACTAGCCAAGCTGTCTTTCTCGACTCTGCTTTCTACTACCAAGTGACTGTTTTGAGCATAGAGTAATATATTCCTCAGTTACGGCATCCTTTTATTTGGAATATAACAGTTGAGATGGATGTGTTTTTGTTCCCCAAAAATATTTATTTCTCATGTGATGCCTTTTATTTGGATACAAGAGGAAAATCAGGATTCTTTGGCTGCTTAAAGTTTCTAAATAATTTTGGCCTATTTACTGCTTAAAATGTCCATGGCATGTGGTTGCTTGTAAATAGTACCAAATGGTCTGGCATAGTACAGTCGTGAGTTGTTAAAGGTTTAAATGGTCCCAAAGATGAAATAGCAAATATTTGAGGTCATAAGTAAAGTCCTTTATAAGGACATTAAATCTTTTGCCAAGATTTCTTTCTCTAAATTTCTTCCTAAGACCCTGAATTGCACAATAGTTAACTAAAGGAGCTTTAGAAAAGCATGAAAAATGCAAGCAAATGCAGAGTATATAGTGACTGGAGAGGTCTCTTGTTTCATTTGATTAATTTGCTGGAAGTCTGCTTATGGTCATGTCACTAGTGAATTATTGTTGCATTGGTGAAACAGAATCACAGAACTTATACTCTTGAATGTAGTTTATTGTAATTGTAAAAGAAGTAGTAGCCAAACCCAAGTGGTGTGATGCATGCCGATTCTAGATCCACTCTTCTGGATGATTCTACTACATAAAGAAACAAATTTAGAGGAATTATTGGTAAATGAGTTATTGGATATGTTATGAGCCTGAAGTCTTGTGGTTACACAAGGGTGTGACAGGCCTAGTATATGCTCATGTTGTCCAACCCTCTTTCCAAATGTTACTCCCATCCTTGTATGATGCCTGAGAAAACTATCGACAAACTTCACTTTCCTGGTTGGGTAGAGAAACTCAGACACCCTGCCAATATTGACTTTCTTCTAGAACCTTAACCAGTTAACCACTCTAATTATGAGAACATACGCTTTTGAGGGGACAAGAATTAAAGGGATGGCCACATGGCTTATGACATCCATACAAGGCAGATGTGCTTACACCATTTATTAGTGTGCCCCTATAAAGATATTTTTGTTTTGTTTTGTCTTTGGATGTTTTTAGCTCCATGGAACCTCAGTTTTGTTATCCATAAAAGCAATATTATAACTGCTCTGTTTCTTCTAAAATGTTGTTGTGAGGCAAATTAAAATGGTACATAGGATGTTGTTTTGTTTACTTAAAATTAATATGCAATTGTAAAGGATTACAAGGGTTTACATAGATGACCACAAATGAATTCAAGGACATAGAGTTTAATAGAGATAATATGTCCAATATTAATTCACTCATTCATTCATCAATTCATTTATGCATTCAACATATATTTATTGGAATCTTACTATGTGCCTAGAACCAATCCAGGTGCTGAGGATAGAATAATAAATAAGGCAACCAATGTCAGGGATGTCATAGAGATTCTAAAAGTTTGACTGGAGAAGTTAAACAAGAAAATAAATAATTGTGGTTAGTGCTGGGAGAAGGAAGTCAGGATATTACATTAGAGTGGCCCAGATGGACCCTCAGAGGGAGCTGCTCCAGATGGGGTGGTCAGGGAACCTCTCTGAGGAGATCCTGTTTGGCCCGATCTGAGTATTAAAAGGGGACCAAATGAGAACTGAAGGAAAGTGGCTGGAAAATCACGGGGGGTGGGGGTTGATGGAATAGGTTTGCACAAAATTTTAGACTCGGGTAATGAAGAAATCAAAGTCAGGTAGCCTTTGTCCTTCAAGAGTCCATGGAGGAGACCTAGAATTTGTTGAAGAAGTATCTTTGAAATACCAGTGCTGAGCTTCCACATGATTTAATTTGTCTGTGATGTGGCCTGGGCATCAGGGATTTTAAAAGCTCCCTGGTGCTTCTTTCCTGCAGCCACATTAGGAATCACTGCTCTGCGAGGTTGTGTAATGGGCAGCAGAATGGACTGAGCAGAAGACACTTTCGATTTTGCCCTACTTCCCACAGAGGAAACAGGGCTTCAGGGAGTGCTTCAGATTGCAGAAAAATTACTATCTTGTGGGGTCTCTTCTGATGCTCTGTTGAATATGCAGGAAAGCAATAAGGGAGGGGCGGAGGTTTGGGGAAGATATGCTCTTGGAAAAGAGGGACAATAGTTTCAAAAACAGGAAATTGCATTAGAAGACACAGAAATAAGAAAGAATATGGTACGTTTGTTCAGGGAATTATTCCATCCCAGTTTTTATGTATCTGTGGTGGAAGTGAAAATCTGTATTTTTAAATAAATCTCCAGTGTAATTATGAAGCATTTGGGTATGAATTCTGGGGATATATTGCTTGCACAAAAATGTCCTTCCATGGTCTTTAATTGCTCAGAAGCCTTTTAGCCCTGCTTTCAACCTTCATAGTTTTCTTAGAACTAATCTGTGATGTGGTTCCTCGACCAGAATAATTTGTATCGTAAAGAAATCTATATACAGGGATTCTTAACCTGAAATTCATGCAAACTTTGCAGTTTATGGTTGGGTATCAGGGCAAAAAGAACCTCTTAAAATGGCACAAATATATTGTATATGCCTTGTTGCTTATATTTTTATGAATAGAGTGTCCATAGCTGTTTTTTAACCAAATTCTAAAATTACTACATGATATTTACAAAAGGTGACAGCTTCTTAGATATAACTGTATAAAACTCAATCACTCTAAGAGAGGTGTGACAGATTGTTAAGGAACATATTTTGAACTATATGTGCCTTTACTATACAATGCATAGTTTAATAATTAAATTAGTAAATATTTCAATAGAGATAACATGTCTAATATTCATTCATGCATTCATTCATCAATTCATTTATGCATTCAGCATATATTTATTGAGACCCTACTATGTGCCTAGAACTAATCCAGATAAAGATAAAATATATAGATACTTTGTGATACCTAGTTGTATATGGAACTTATGATTTGGCTTATTTTTTTTGATGTGTTCCCATGATTCAAATTTGGAATGTAAAGATGGATCAAACCCAAAACCATTTTATTCAAATTCATGACAATTTGTCATTGAAAATTTTTATTAGGATGGAAAACAAAATTCCATTCATGTTTTTCTCTCAGAACAGAATGACATTTCTTCTGTAATGCTTTAGGTTTTAGTTTGTACCCATGAGAGTTGTCCATTCTGAATAATAAATGTTGAATGCTCGTAACAGTACAACCTTGCATTCTAGAAATAACAGGAGTATAGGTACAAAAACAGAAGGCAATTTAATTTGTATGCTAACCAAGTTTCACTTGGAATTGTTTTAAGAAGACCCATTTCATTATGTGAAAATAGTTTTTTATTAAAATTTTTACAAAGGAAATATATAAAAATTTAATAAGGAAATGTAATACTGTTTTGTGATCTTACATGGTTCCAAACTAAGATTTAGTTATTATCAACTTATTTCCAATCAACATTCAGCCACATTGCTCTAGTTTTAACGTGGCTAGGTAATGTCCCCATAGATCTTGGAAATGTGTGGAATAGGGCTAAGTTATCAAAGAAATTTCAAGCAGTGTTACAGAGCACATAATGTGAGGAAATAGTAGAAAAGGTAGACAAACACATCACGAAGCAGCTATAACTGCTGTTTATTAACATTGAATGATCCAGGGCCTATATTCTGGACTTATCACTGTTCATCATACATTCATTTATTTATTCATTTACTTTTCAATGTAATTAATTAAGTTGGTAACATAATATGATAAGGAGGATCTCTATAATATTTACTTATATGAGATAAGCTGGGTAGCTGGTTTTTTGTTTGTTTGTTTGTTTTGTTTCATTTTGTTTTTTCTTTCTGATGTAACTTCATCCTCAGGTTGAGTCCAAGGGCTCAGTTTCTATATCATAAACTGGCCACACTGAGGGAAACGATGTTGAGTAAGAATATTTGCTATAACTTGTTTAATGTAAATTTTAAATTGTTCAAGAGACCATGGTTGATGCCTTCTACAGATCAAAGATGCTCTGCTACAAAAAGGTGTAGCATGACTGCCACCTGATCACACTTAACAGCAATCTCCAGTTTGGGACATGTAAGAGCTGCTTAGTTTTTATGTCCTGAAAGAACTCTAGCTTTCTTGATTATGTTTTTAATTTCTTGTCATTAATTACAGTACTGAGGATATAGCAAAATTACACAGCATCTATTTTAATTAAGAGTCATTTGGATGCAAATGGCAGAACCCCAATTCAATCAGAATAAACAAATGACTTATGTGCTCACATAACCAGAGATAGGGGGTAAAGATGACCTTTAGAATGAGTGGAAAGGGAGTTAGACAACCTCACAACAGTCTTTCTCATTCTTTCTATCACACACACACACACACACACACACACACACACACACTCACCTGCCCCCACCACACACATTTCAATTTCTGTCAGCTATTTGGTTTCAATCTTGCCTACTGTAAAGTGAGTTTTGTCCATGTGAAAGGAACATGGATTTTTAGCATCATTTAAAGTTATGTTTTTACTGTAACCTAATCAAATAGGATGAGAGACTGTTTCTTCCCTGGCAGTTCATGGGGGAGGTAGAGGAAATCTGAGAAAAATGCTGATTGGCTTAGCTTGGAACAATGATTAATTTGGAACCAATCACTGTCTAAACAGAGGGATGGTAGACTACTCAACTTGGCCCAACTTGGGGCAGTGCTAGAGGGCTGAGATGTAAGACTAAGCGAAATGAGCCAGTCAGAGGAAGATAAGCATCATAAGATCTCACTCATTGTGGAATCTAATGAAAAAAATAAATGGATGAACAAAATAGATCCAGAGACATAGAAGCATGGAACAGACTGACCAACTTCAGAGGGGAGGTGGGGTCCAGGAGAGGGTGGGGAGGAGTGATTAACAGGGAACTTACTAGTATATGCTTATATGCATAGCCCATGGATACAGACAATAGAGTGGTGAAGGCCTGGGAGGGGCAGGTGGAGGGGGTCAATGAGAAAACAAACAAACAAACAAAAGGGATATCTGTAATACTTTCAACAATAAAGATAAATTTTTAAAAAAGACTTAACAGAATTCCTATGAGCAAAACAATTTTTACTAATTACAGCTGCCTTTAGGGTTGCTATCAATCTTGAGAATCTTTGATTACATGAAGAGCCTTCTTGGTGTAGGAAAGATGATATATAGCATATTTTCAGATTTATAACTAAAGGACAATACCACAGGGCAAGACAATTCCTTAATGATTGTGATAAGCAAAATAATGGGTCTCAAAGACATTCATTTTCTGATCCCTGGAATCTATGACTATGTTAGATTACATGGCAAAGGGAGAAAAATTGCCTGTGGAATTAAGATTGCAACTCAGGAGATTATAGCGGATTATCTGGGTGGATCTGATGTAGTCACAAGGGTCCTTCCAAGTGGAAAAGGGGGCAGAAGAGGAGTCAGCGTCAGAGCAATTCAATATGAGGACTTTGATGGTGTTGCTGACTTTGATGATGGAAAAATGGGGGCAGAGAATGCATTTTGCCTCTAGAAACTTGAAAAGGAAAGGAAATAGATTGCTCCCAGAGCCTCCAGAAGGAATGCAGTCTTGCTGATATCTTGATCTTAGCCAAGTAAAATCCATTTAGATCTCTGATCTCCAGAACTATAAACTAATATGTTTATGTTGTTTTTAGTCACAAAATTTGTGGTAATTTGTTATAGAAACAATAGGACACTAACAGAGTCTTCTATCAAAATAATTCTTCTGCCTAGTCACTAAAATTACACCAGAATCTGTTACTGAGCAAATTATGTATTCCTGGGAATTACTAAAGTCTTTATACAGATAATCTGAAAAAGATTACTGTTAAAATGCTTATTTCTTTTACTGCTAGTACTTTAACTATTTGCATAAACCTAAAGATATTAGCCAAGGCATAATTCCCTGTTGACTTCCCCTTGCATTATTTTTAAACAATGGAAACTAACTTTTATGCACAACTTTATATCCTGCTTTTTTGCATTTATATGAAGTCTTACACTTTATTCTGTGTTGTAATATAGTCTGGATACATTGTTTATAAATGGCTAATGTTATATTAAGGTATTTTGCCAAAGCATAATAGGCAACTTTGTCCCATGATTTAAGCCATTATTCTATGTAAATGGCCCATGAGTACAATTGTAAGAGTTTAATACTCTGATTTCAATTTTTCCTGTTTCTCCATTGTCATTCTGCATTGTATTTGGGTACACATTATTACCTAGATAGATAGGTAATCCAAGTTTTGCAGGACCTACATTTTGGGAGCCCTTTTTAAAAAAATGAATTCAAAATTGCAAATACAAAATTAGTTAAGGTGAATATACACTGAGTGGCCAGATTATTATGACCACCCCATCAGTACTTCATTGACACTTCCAAAAATACTGAATATTGAAAACTTCCTAAGCAAATACTCTCAAGGTTTTATTATTATTATTATTTGCATAACTAATTCACTTCATTGTACTGATGGGGTGGTCATAATAATCTGACTGATCATAATAATCTGGCAACTCAGTGTATATTTAGGACTAGAAAGTAAATCAACAAAAATTATAATTTTTAAAGCAGGCAAATACCACAAACATCACAAAATTCAGAATATTATGTAAATATAATTTTATGAATTTATTTTAAGTAGCTCTGTGTACTTTAAAACTTGTTTCTTTTCAACTTTTTAAGTGTGGGCTGAGAATTATAGAATGTATTCAAATTATGAATTGATCTCTGTCCTTGCATTGTCCAAGGGGACTTTACAGAAGCCATTCCTACACCCTGAAAAACTATGGAAGTCACTCTTCCCCAGCTAATTGCAAGTAAATGTATCCTCAATTCAACCTCCCTTTGGCTGAATCCCAAAAGTGCCGGAGCCATCCCAGGGCCACTTAACCCGAGGGATAGTATGACTGAGTGGAAGTTGGGAAAGAAAGAGACAGTGCCTAGCCCATTTGCTCAGTGGATAGAGCTTTGGCCTGAGAACTGAAGGGTCCTGGGTTCAATTCCGGTCAAGGGCACATGCCCGAGTTACAGGTCAATCCCTACTAGGGGTCGTACAGAAGGCAGCCAATCAATGATTCTCTCTCATCATTGATGTTTCTATCTCTCTCTCCCTATCCCCTCCTCTCTGAACTCAATAAAAATAGATTTTACAAAAAGAGAAAGAGAGTGATCCTCATTGATTCAGTTAAAATTTCTTATTTTTTGAAATTTTCAAAAATATATGTCACCTCTTCCAGGATCCTCCCCCGCACCATGGAAAAGACTGTCAAGGGTGAAGATATCTGAGGATTCATTGCCATTAGCTCCATGGTCAATGTGGTCTGACTCTTTGATGATTGACACTGAAGAACTGCACTTAGGCTATCCCTAAAATAAAGTACACCGAGTTTTACAATCTGTCACTGACTTTCTATGCTTCCCTCTTCTAAAGAAGAATAAGCAAATCATTTGCATAGATGAAACACGTGCTGTGATTCCCATCCTTCTTGATATCACTATATAAAGTGAAGTCTGTCCGTAGCTCTTTAGGGTGCTCCTCCCCCCCTCCCCGGGGACTGCTGCCACCTCTGCAGCCTGGCAGCTATCTGTTTTATGATAACATTATAAACATTCTTCTGAACTATTAACAGGAAAATGTCTGTTTAGAGTTTTGTTACATGTGGGTGCCGCCAGCGCAGGCATCCTTCCATATTTGTCACATAATCAGCTTCCAAATCATTTTTTTTTAACTGAAAGTATATAGCCTGGAGCCTCAATGTTTCTATTTTTGTTTATTTATTATACAAGAAGCCACTTCTCACCCAACCCCTTGCAGACAGTAAGCTCTTCCACCAAAATGTAATATGACCTTGGGTTTTAGTTTCATGGTCCATAAAATGCTAGATTTTTGGTGATAGAAATTCAGAGTTGGAGCCCTCACTTAAAAAGAGATAAGGAAGCTGATCCATTGCAGATTGATGTTAAGCCTAAACCTAAAATGAGCTTTGCATCCTCATTGAACGTGTTCCCACACTCTAGAGTCCTTATTCCACCTTTTGAAATGCTTGTGTCCATCTCTTCACAAAACTTTGGAGACAGAAAATTTTCAGAGTTTTAATGATATTAAGATAACACAAAAAGAAAGTTTCTCAAAACTTTTTTATTCTCTACAACTCTTGGAGAAAAAGCAGACCTTTATCTTTGTCAAAAGGGGATAAAACTGTTGGCATGACAAATGAAGGTTCTAGGGGGATAAGTGAAATAAGGAAGTGGAAAGTGTGGTGGATTATTCCCAAAGCCTGGTCCAGACAAGAAAATAAACTATAGGCAACACAGATTGAAGTGAAGATGTGTATCCTCAGGTCAAGGGCCTGGGCTGGTTGGAAGAAAAAGATAGAATAGAACAAAAAGAAATGGGAGGCCCAGCCGGCGTGGCTCTGTGCTTGAGCATCGATATGAGCCAGGAGGTCACAGTTTGATTCCCATGTTGCGGGCTTGATCCCCAGGGTGGGGCATGCAGAAGCAGGCAGCCAATCAATGATTCTCTCTCATCATTGATGTTTCTCTCTCATTCCCTCACCCTTCCTCTCTGAAATCAATAAAGAAATATATTTTTAAAAAGAATGGGAGGAAATGTCTTAAGACAATGGTGTATATATAAGCAGGGCTTTTGCAGGCAATGGTTATTCCCCCTATTTCTTCGCATAGAATAGTACCCAACAAGGTACTAGAGGCTTAAGTATTGATTGAATGAATCTTTCCCTATATGCAAAAATCTGTAAGAATAAGCTTCTGTTCTTATGTAGTACTTCTAATATTAGAATTTGAGTGAGTGATAGTACTTAACACTTAATGAGTACTTACTAAATGCTAGTGCTAGGTACTGTGCTCAGTGCTTGATATATGTATCTCAATATTCTCATGACCTTATAACGGTCGTACCATAATTATCCCTACATAGCTAATAGCAGCATGTCTCTCTTTTTCTATGTAAATTTCATTGTTTTTATTCCTTAGATACTATTCCAGTCCAGGTTCTAGCGCGTGTGTCCTTCTCTCTACCTAGGATATCCCCTGAGACCTTATATGCTGGAGTGAATCAAATTTCACATGTAAATGTAATCATTTTTCTCCATTTACAGCTAAACCCGTGGATACCTTTATTTTTGCATATAACCTACTTTATTATAATTATTTATTTATGTCGGTCTCTCTCACTCCGGGCTCCGTGAGTGCTGGTATTTGTATTTCTAGATTCTAACATCCAGCAAAGTCCTTGGCTGAGAGTAAAGAACAATGATTGTGAAATAAATGACTAAGTGAATCATACTGGACTCCAGTATTCCCTCTTTTAAATAAATGATCATGCACAAGTAGTTAAAGAGCAGATTCTCAGCATGGGTTTCTAACTAGTTAGAGACCCATGAATGGAAAATGTTAACATCAGTGAATACAGGGTATGGGTTTAGCTTTATATTCCCTAGCAGTACTCTGGGAAGGAAAAGGAAAATTGAATCTGGAGTGAAGTTGGTGTGTGTGTGTGTGTGTGTATGTGTGTGTGTGTGTGTGTGTGTTTTCCTGTACTTGTGACTTAATTCTAAGGTCAACTAGCAAAAAATATGGAATTTTTCATTACCTATGCTTTTTTTCTCTAATTGAGTTTAGACTACATTTATATTTTCCACACACATGAACAAAATTATAATTCATCGATAATATGTAATTTCTATACATCACTGGCACTCATTAACATTTAGATGGATTTTATTCTCCATTTAAATTGTAGGTTTTAATCTTTTTATTAAAAGTAATTCTCTACAAATTCGAAGAAAACTTTAACATTTGATATAGTAATGCAAACTATTTAGTACTTTAACTTGATTGTGTGATAAAGTGAACTATTATTTAAAATATGATTAACAACCTATAAAAATGTTTATAGGTTACTTGTTAGTTATTCTAATAAGGGTGATAACTGCTGTTTTTTTCAAAGTTAAGAAAAAGTTTTTTAAATGAATTAAATCTCATATTTTTATAGTGAAATTGTTTTTTTAATTTCTACCCATATACCTAATCCATAGCTTTATTTTATTTCTTATTCTACATAGAAAGACATTATGTCATTATTTTTATAAAAGGCATAAAAATACATTTACTTTCTCCTTCATTTTTGGTTCCATACAGATTCCTGACAAGATGATTCTATAAAATTATAAAACACAGGTCTACCGTTGACTTGCATCTGAGGACAGGTAACGAGGTCACCTGTGAGTCATTGTAGTTAGTTCCAGAGATGTGAAGAAATCTCTTGCCATCACACTTAACCTTCACAGAGCATGGATTTCAGGGGGAGATGCCAGATGTAAAAGTGGGCAATTGACATAAGAACTTTCTCCTTCACATTGAGTTCATCAGAACAGGCTGGTGAATAGTCTGATTATAGATCATTTTAAAGGAATGAAGTATTTTTTTTGACTATACATTCTATAGCCTTTTGATCCCAATTTAAATCTCATTTCAAAATTCCCCACTGCATAAAACAACTAAAGGAACAAATTTCATAAAAATTCCATTAGACTGATTAAACACGCCCCTCTGCAATCTATTTAAAATAGCCGTGCCCGGCTGGCGTGGCTCAGTGGTTGAGCATGGACCTATGAACCAGGAGGTTACGGTTCAATTCCTGGTCAGGGCACATACCTGGGTTTCGGGCTGGATCCCCAGTAGGGGGTGTGCAGTAGGCAGCCAATCAATGGTTTTCCCTCATCATTGATATTTCTCTCTCTCTCTCTCTCTCTCTCTCTCTCTCTCTCTCTCTCTCTCCCTCCCTTTCTCTCTGAAAACAATAAAAATGTATATTTTAAAGAATAGCACTACATATAGTCCATTGTGTTCATTCAGGGTTGTGATGTGCACTGGCTGGCCCCCAACTCCCAGGATTCCTAGAGACATTCTCCAGAGGTTACTTGGGAGGGAGAAAGGTCTGGGTCTGGTGTGCGTTGCCCATTCCTACCTTTTGCTTCTTCCAAGGGGTTTCACTTATGTATGGTTTATTTACCAAGGGTCTTTTAATGATTTATTTTGGAATAAAATGTTTTTGCAGGTTTCTACTTCTTGATCACTCAAATGTGAAAACCTTTGCTTTAGTGAAAGCAAGCATCATGTCTTCCCAAATCACATCTCCACTCCAGGCAAACATTTACATTCTAGGCTCCAGTAACCACAATCCCTTTAATTTTCCCTGATCGGAGCCTTTACGGTTCACCTGAAAGCACTTGGTCCGTCACTCCAAAAGGAAAGAAGTAAGGGTCCCTGGACGTGGGGCTTGGGGAGGGCTCAGGATCACAGGTGTCCCTGGGCTTGGTCAAGGATCGAGGCCGAAAGCAAAGCGAGGTAGAATAAAATCAAAAGAGAACAAGCATCTGTGCTCTCTCTTTGTCCAGGACCGACACGTGGCTCGCAGCTGCTCTGCATTTTATTCCTGTTAAATCAGTGACTGTACTGAGAAGCAGGCGGGAGAGCCCAGCATCGAGGATTTCCTCTCCCTTCAAAGCCTGGTCTCTGCAACCTGCTGGAGCCAGCCCCAGATTCCCTTTGTTGGTAGGTGGTTCAGGGAGATAAGGGAAACCCTTCCACCCGCAGGCTGCAAATGAACTGAACTGCAGCCCAGTTCATGACAGGACGAACATTCACCCTCATTTTTGTAGGGGATGGAAAAGGTATTTTTAAATAGCAATAAGGTGCACCCTGCAAATCCTGCCATATACCAGATTAAAGGAGCTCCTGCTGGTAGAGCAGTGCACGGAGGGAGAGAGGAAGCAGGTAGTTATTCAGAGATAATGCTTCTGGGACAAAATGTTGTCACCACATAATGGTCCCCTGCGGGTAGATACAGAGGCAAAGGCAGTGTACTTATTTTTTAATGCAAGAGACACTTTGTCGGTGACACAATCACAGCTCTCATGATTACCTGTCCTCTTTTACCAGATGAAAGGTTGTAGATTTATTCATCATGCTGGATGGAGGACTGCTGTCACAAAGCCATAGAAGTAAGCCCAGTGACAATGGCCTGCTGTGTGCAGGTTGACTTAGTAAACACTTTTGGAGCAGACTTTAGCCATTGAAGAACTATTTAGTTATAAATGGGTAGATTCTTAATTATGCATTTTCTAAAATTCTTAATCCTTTCTAGTCCCGACAGGTAAAAATTACTGTGTTTGCTTTGTCAATGAAAAATCATCTGGCCAATGAATGACATATGAGAGGATACATTTAATTTGATTATAGGGATGACTGTTTCATCTCTAGGTTGAGGGTTATATAGAGTGGCTAGATAGTTTTATAAGTACACCGTGCTACAAGAACTCATCTGGCCCAACTGTATTTATATCCAATAATAACAGCAAACTACATTGAGTACTTTACTTACAATATGTTAGACACTGTTATAAGAATTTCACGTAAAATTTTCATTAATCCTATAATATTTAAATATATGGAGTATTTCATGCAGATCATTGCATTGGAGAAAGTTGGCCACATGGTCAGAGAGGTAATGAGAAGCAGATACTTCAGGGCTAGGTCCTTTTAAGAATTTTTGCTTTTACTTTGAGTGATTTGAGAAGCCATTTAAAGGTTGTGCACATGAGTGGTATGCACTCAGTGTGAGCAGTCCACGCTGTGTTTTGTGACAAGACACAGAAGAATGGCAAAGGGAAGACAAGGATGCCAGTTAGGAATCTCTTGCAATATTCCGAGAGAGAGATGACTGTGGCTTGAGATAAGTTAGTGGCATTTGGGGCTATGATGAAGTGCTGGGTTCTAGATATTTTCCTGAAAATAATACCAATAGGATTTCCTGACAGAACATGAATGGAATACAAAATAAAGAGGTCAAGAGTGGATCAATAAGCAAATGGAAGAGAGTTGTTAGTAACTGAAAAAAAAAATTACAGTAGATAGTCTCATTTTACCCAGGAAGAAATTAGAACTCGGGGGAATGACTTGTGCAAGATCACATAGCTAATAAATGGTGAGGCTTTGACTGAGGTGAATTGAATGCTGATGCTTGTCTTCTTAGCCTTTGTATCTTTGCTTTTCAAAGTGTGGTCTTTGGCGTGGTGGTAGAAGCATTGCATCCTCTGGGAACTCATGAGAAATGCAGACTTTCACACCTCACACCTGACCTACGTAATCAGAATCTGCATTCCAGTGCTATCCTGGGTGATTGGTATTCACCATGTGGTTTAATAAGGACCATTCTTTGTTACACGTTTGCCCATATGTCTTGCTCTGTTGCTGAAAGGAAGTGTTTGAGTGTCTGGGTGGTTGATGATGACTTTCTTGAAAAATCATAGCAATGACTAGAGGTTGAGACTTTTATCTGAACATGGTGGAGAATAAGATGCTTCTGCGTTTAATGACAAGAGGCAAAAGATTACCCTGGGAAGTATCTCTATGAAATCCTAAAAGAAAAGAATGACAAATTCAGAAAGAGATTTAGAGGTACCCAAGCATATTTTCAAAATAATTTCCTCTTATGACCCTGGGTAAAATATTTTGATTCTTAATTACTTCACCTCATGTCCTAGCACAGTGATGGTGAACTTTTTGAGCTCGGCATGTCAAAATTTTGAAAAACCCTAACTTAATTCTGGTGCCATGTCACATATAGAAATATTCATTTTTTTTGATATTTGCAACCATAGTAAAAAAAAATTTATATTTTTGATATTTATTTTACATATTTAAATGCCATTTAACAAAGAAAAATCAACCAAAAAATATGTATAAAATGAACAAAACTAGAAAAACAATATACATTTAGGAAAAAAAATAATAAAAACAATGATAATCAAATGGTATGAAAACTAGAAATTAGTGACTTTTTTGGTGCTGAAGTTTCTCTGCTAATTCTTCGATTGCAGGTTCATACTTGGTGCACTTCAAGGCCAAGCAAGCGCCACTAGCTTCATCTGTTAGCCGGTTTCTTTTGTTCGTTTTAATATTATTTAATGCTGAGAACAAAGTCTCACAAACATATGTTGATGAAAAAATTGTTAGCAAAGCCATCGCTAGATTTTTTATGTCGCTAAAAGTGTCAGGTACTCTGTTCCAAGCACTCAAAATTTCTTGTTCATAGTTGCACTCTTCTTCATTATTCAAACGATTTCGTTCCAGATTTTCAAGTTTCGACCTTAAGTCGACAAACACATGAGTCCAAATGCTACCTTGAAAATCTGCTAGTGCATCTCTAAATAGTTAATTTGCATCCATTGGAAATCCTTTAATTCCAAAGTACTGTAAACAGCTACATCCGGATACTTAATTATTTTAATGGTCTGTTCTAGGCTTCTAAATTGGTTGAATCTTTCACTGAACTGTTTAAATAACGAGTTTATTATATTCTGGTACATAAGTATGGACTCCATTACACTCGTTGTAGTGGCCTTCTCGAAATACTTTTTTATCCGAGCAAAATACTTATAAGTTTTAGTTTCAATATCTCGCTTGAAAATTTTAAGTTTACTTTCAAAAGATTTGATGTATCCAAACATAACGTCAATACTTTTACCAAAACCTTGTAATTTTAAGTTCAGTTCATTCATATGAACAGAGAGATCTGTAAAAAACATCAAATTGCTGACCCACTTATGATCATTAATCTGAGGAAAGTTTGCCAGATCCTTATTCTCAATAAATACCATAATTTCTTCAAAGCACTCCACAAATTGCTCAAGTACTTTACCTCGACTCAGCCATCTCACATTATTGAACATCAGTAGTCCACTGTAGGTTGAATCAACTTCCTGTAAAAGTGCAGAAAATTCTCGCTTGTGAAGGGGTCGAGAAGCTATAAAATTCACAATTTTTGTTACAACTGACATTAAATCATTCAATTATGAGAATCCCTATTTGGCACACAACACCTCCTGATAGATAATTCAATGAAAATGTACAAGTGGATGTCTAATAGCTTCCATAAACAATTTCAGGAATCCCACATTTTTCCCACCATATTTGGTGCCCCATCTTTCGTGACTGACACAATTTTAGAGATATCAATGTTTAGATCACTGAATGTTTTTATAACAACTTTACATATTTTGTTTCCTGATCTACTTATTGGCACTGATTCTAACTTTATCAACTCTTCTCTCATGTGAGACCATCAGAATATCTAGCAATAATGGCCAACCGAGCATTTGATGTGACATCAGTAGTTTCATCCAGAGAAATCAAAAAATATTTACAACTATTTAAGTCTTTTTTTAATTGATGTTGTACATTTTTGTTACGATCTATTATTCTGTCTTTGATAGTATTTCTACTGAGTGGTAACTCAGAAATTCTTCTAATAATATCATCTTTATTTTTCATATCGTGAAATAGAGCTGGTTCACATCTTAGAAACGTTTCCTTAATAAATTCCCCATCACTGAGGGCTTTTCCATGCTGAGCTATGGAGTGAGCAATACAGTAACTTGCTGATGTTAAATTTGTAGAGCATCTTACAAATTTAATGATGGAATTTGATTGACTTTTATAGAGGTGTAGCTGCCTAGAAATGTATTCCTTCCTTTCATCGATACTTTTTTTCAAGAGCTGACAATGATTAATTTCAAAATGTCTCTTTACATTCCACGTTCTGCTTACTACTGTTTCATTACACAGTATGCGCAATGATCTGTTGTTTCTGTCAACAGTCCCGTACATCTCGGTCCATATGTCTTGAAAGGGTCGGCTACTGCTACTTCCACTTCCTTTATCATTCAAGCTTGCTTTTTTATTTTTTTGATTCTCCATCACAAGGCTGCAAAAAATAAATAAATATAAATCACAGCGTTTTTTATAAAAGGTTGATAGGTTTCTTACCTATTAACTTTTTGCAGTGTTGTTGCACTGACTTCTGGTGCAAAACAATTCAAAGATAGTATGTATAACCAACAAATATATGGTGCTGTAATCAATTATCCGACATGCAGAATGTCTCGTGGAGCACTGTTGCACTGTATATCTTTTTCTTCTAACCCTCCCACTCCTGTCTCCTAACGAACATGGCGATCAAGTGCATCCGTTTGCCGAATGCACCCGAACGCACAGGAAGCTTACCTGAGGCACATGTTGAGAATAACGAGGCCGTTTCCAGAATTGGGCATTTTGTCACTTGAGTAAAAATAAAATGTCATGAGTAAAGATTAATCTCTTTATAGTGCAATTCTCAACCTTTCTATATTAATGTCAATATTGGAACAATGTATCTTGGATGTTTTCACTATGTATCTTTGCTACGCAACACCGATGTACATGTTTACATCCGGTTTTAGAATTGCATTATTGATCATGAGTAACGTAAGTAATAATATTACTCGAGTGATGCCCAACTCTGGCCATTGCGAGAGACAAATATTTGAATTGTGCAATTTTTTGTCTCTGTCTATGCGTGTCATCCAAAATGAGTTCACCTGTCACCTCTGACAGCGTGTCATAGGTTCGCCATCACTGTCCTAGCACTACCCTGGAGGCCACTCGAGTAACATATGTAAGATCATATGAGGGCCCTACATCTAAGCATGCTGAAGCCAAATTACCCATGAAGGTGTGCTGGCCCCTTCCAAACTAAATGGCAAATTTTAACAGAAATTTGAAACCTGTAACTTAAATACATACATTAGTCATTTGCTTATTCATTACAGTTCTGAAATGCTTTCTCAACACGCAACATGGAAAAGCTGATATTTCAGCATTTGACAAATTCATGTTTAAAAAGGAGAGGACAGGAAATATACTTTCAACAGTTTGCCATCATTGGGGGTAGTATTTCAATTCAGTATTTCGAATAGGCCCTGGAAGCAACGTAAGTGCATTGTTTTAAATTAGAAACAAAAAGCTGTAATTGCAAAGCCTGAAAAATAAACCTAATTACTATGATCATATTCTATTATATTACTTTTGTTGTTAACTTGAATTATTTGAAGAACTGAAACTGATATCTCAGGTTTTATGATGCTTGTCAGCTTCAATATTACCATCCTAATAAAATTTGAGTTGAAGTGTTCAATGAAATAAGCACAAATTGAAACTTTGAAAACAGGTGAAGTGGGTGGATATTGATCTCTTTCATGGAGACAGTTGTCTGGAAAGGACTGGGGTGGTCCAGGAAAGGAGCTGTAACATCCCACTATGCCAAGCCCAACCTATTTTCTACATGTCAAACATTCAATGATAAAGCATACTGATGACTGGCAATATTTGAATAACAGGTTCACGCATAGGAACACCATATACAATGGCTAGATTAAAAAATTGAAAATAGCAAATATCTATTCTTATTTATATATATAAAAGCCTAAGTGACCGGCCAACTGGCTGGTAGCTATGATGTGTACTGACCACCAGGGGCAGATGCTCAATGCAGGAGCAGAAACCACAGGCATGGAAACATGGAACAGACTGATGAATCTCAGAGGGGAGGGTGGAGGGTGGGAAGAGATTAACCAAAGATCTTATATGAATACTAGAGGCCCGGTGCACGGATTCATGCACCTGTGGGGGTCCCTCAGCCTGGCGGCCTGGCCTGCAGGGATCAGGCTGAAACTGGCTCTCCAACATCCCCCGAGGGGTCCCAGATTGTGAGAGGGTACAGGCCAGGCCAAGGGACCCCACCAGTGCACAAATCTGTGCACTGGGCCTCTAGTTTCCAATAAAATAAAATTTAATCTAAGCCTTCTTTATAAACAGTGACTACAGACTCCACGTAAGCATTTTTTTGTTGTTGTTATTTTAAGACATGCATCACTATGGCCCATACATTTTTATAGCCTTTCCCATAATCCTTGATCTATTAAACATTTTCAAAATGACACTATAATTTCATGGCACAAAAAGGAATAACAGAGTTTTTGTGAGCATTTCAAGTTTTTAGAAATGGAATTGTAAATGAATAATTTTCTCCAAGATAAGCCACTTATCTTAAAGGTTAGCTTGTCACTGATTAGTTTTAGTACTTGAGTCATGGCTCTTTTTTTAAAAAAAAAATATTTTTAAATTGATTTTAGAAAGAGAGGAAGGGAGAGGGAGAGAGAGGGAGAGAAACATCGATCAGTTGCCTCCTGCACACAACCCTGGCATCAAACCTGCGATCTCTAAGTGCATGGGACGATGCTCAACTAACTGAGCCATATTGCCCAGGGCTGGGTGATGGTTCTCTCTCATCTAGCTTTCAAAAATACCATCTACTCCAGGAAACCTGGCACATTCTACTGCCATTAACTGCATTGATTTTTGCTTTACCTATGATAGTCTTTTTCAGGTACAGTAACTTTCTTCTGTTTCAATGATTTGTAAAGATAAATCATTTGATTTGTTAAATACAAATGAAAGATTTGAATTGAAATTAAAACCCCACTGCATAATTCAATTGAGGAGAAAATCTAATCAGTAAATTTTCTATTGGTGTTAATTTGCCTATTCTTAGGCAATGAAAGTACATCATTTTTTTAAAGAAATAAATGTGACTCAATCTAATTTCAGAAAACTTAAAATATAAAAAAGTATTTTAGAATCAAGGGACTAGCACTTAAATGCTTTCCAGTTATGATCTTAGTTATTCAATAGAGAGCTCATGGAATATCTTGAAAATGGCTCTGGAATAAGAGACAAGATCTGGGTTGAAGTCCCACATCAGCCACTTTCAGGCTGTGTGACTTTGCAGTGATCACTTAACCTTTCTGAATCTCCTTTATCCTGTCTACAAATAAGAATAAACCTCTTGTTCGGATTAAGTAAGGATTAATTTGTGGACTTTTCTTTTGTTTGTTTGTTTTTACAGCTTAATTGAGATATAATTGGCATGCAATAAACTACTCATATTTAATATGTATACGTTTGATCCATGTTGACATATATATGAACATATGAAATCATTACAATCAATATAATGAACCCATCAATCCCTAAAGTTCGTCATGACTCTTTATGATCCCCTTCTAGTCCCCAACACTGCTTTCTGTCACTATAAGTTAGCTTAGATCTTCTAGAATTGTACATAAAAGAAATCACACAGTATATAATGTTATTTTTTTATTTGACTTCTAATCTCTGTGACAGATTTTATGTTTAACTTTTATTTTCACTGCTTCCTAAAGTGTAGGATTTCTCTTTCAGTTACATTTGTTTTGGGTTATTTCTCTCTAGCTTTATGATATGATCACAAAATATAGCTTATAGAGACAATGTTTTAGAATATTTCAATGATTTTTTTTGTGTGATGTATATCATGCAAATAATTTTGGTAAATGTTCTATGGATAGTCTTAAAAAGTTGGCATTTAATAAATTAGCCCTATTGCTTATTTTGTTAAGATCATATATGATTTTCTTTGATTGAATCTATCCAAGACTAAAAGAAGAATATTAAATTTTCCCTAGCAATAATCAATTTCTCACTTTGTATTGAGAATGCATGATATGGACAAAAAATTCATAACTTCACATATTCATTAACATTGAAATTTTAAAACAACTAAATAATACAACTTTCTTGTTTAGTTGTTTTGTATTTCTACTGTGTCTGAAATTTATGTTGCCATCTGTTTTATTTTTTTTCTATATTCTTGATAAATCTTTTCCAGCCCTGTTACTTTTATCCTTCTTCATTCTTTCAAGTCAAATTTGTCTCTTGTGAGCATTACACATTTGGATTTATGATTTTGTTTATTCTTTGTATAATTTGTGGATCTTTTCTCGAAAAGGGTGGGGATTAAGCTATTTGAGTTTATTATCATAACTGATGTATTTGATTTTATTCCTGCTAACTTGTTTTACTCTTTCTTCATGTCATTTTTTATTTTCTGTGTTTTGTTTCAATCCCTGCATGAATCACATTTTCTAGGTTTCTATCTCCAATGCTTTGTAAATAAATATATCAGTTTTTATTTATCCTAATGATTACCTTTTATAATTTTAAAACTATTGTCAGTATTAATTTTGCAGTTATTAAGATCTCAAGCTTAATGGTATCATTTGTCCTTCATCTATTTAAAAGGAAAGATTTAGCATCTCTTTATTTTCCTCTAATCTTTACTCACTGGAGGTTACCATTTGAATTCCCAGTCAGGGCACATGTCTGGGTTTTTGCTTGATCCCCAGTAGGGGGCATGCATAGGGCAGCCTATTGATGTTTCTCTCTTCTCTCCTTCTTTCCTCCTTCCTCTCTCTAAAATAAACAACAATAACAAACCAATAGGATTTAAGAACTAAAAAAACAAATTAGACTATGACTATTTCATAGTATTTCTGTTTCAAGCACTGTTTTTTGAAATTTTCATTGAACGGTGTAAGCCTATTATATTGGCCATTAAATCTAACTACTGTGGGTAATGATTATAGTCCCATTTTCCACTTATCTTATATTTTTTAGTCCTTATATTCACATTTCTCCGTTATGCTTTTTAGAGTAAAATTTTACAGGATTAAATTTGGGAAATTTATTTTCCAAAATCTTGAGTAGCCAACATTATATTTTCTGTAGCTTCCAAACCTGAGCATTGATTTACTTTTGGAAATCAATGTCTTGAACGATAATATTTGATATCTTATTTATATGCCCCATTTTCTTCTGATGTTTTAATTATAATAAAATCTGATTATTTGTAGATGATCTATGCTTATTTTCTACCTATATACTTAAATTCATCATTATGTGAACTTCTTTTCATTGATCTTTCTATGGAGCATGATAAATTGTTTTAGCTTTATACTCAGATGTGAGTTTAGGTACAAAATGTATTCTTTAATGATTTATTCAATATCCCTTCTGGTATGTTGCACTTGATTCTTCCTAGGTAAGAGCCATGATTCTTAAATTGGATTGTTCTACATCTAAGATCATCTTTCAGTAATTTTGTCTTTCTTTATTTTCACTGCATTTTGGGAGATATTATAATATTTGTATTACAAATCACTGGTTCAATTGATGCCCTCTTGTAAGTGCTGCTCTTGATTGTTTTCTTAAGATAATTTATAGTTATAGATATTCTTTACTTTTTTCTCTCTTTCTTAACATGTTCCCTTTACTCTTCCTTTTCACTCCTGTTTGGCTTTTTTAAAAAGGATGAAACCATGTATGTTTATTGCAATCAATAGAGACAAAAAGAGTCTTCTTTCAGTGCTAAAACACTTTTCCGATGCATGTATTTTCTTAACTTGGACTTGTTGTTTTCCTTGTTCTGTTAACTTACCCTCCCTATGTTGATTACTCTGGCCTATTCTTAGAAATACATAATGCCCATCAGTTTGTTATAGGCACTGATACATCCTGCAGTAAGAAAACTCTTTAACTATCTCCATACCAATATCTCCTAAAGTTAATGGATCCTAGAACTTTCTTCTTGGTGAAATACCTCACAGAGCAAGTGTTTCATGAAATTACATTTTATCATAAATGGCTAAAAACAGATCATTTATAACCTGTTAACATTATAAGAAAATTTTGATTGCTATAATTATCAATTATTACTTAATTTCACTTAAGGACAATTTATTATGTTTTTATACTTAGCAGTGTCATTACAAATGAAAAGAAATAGTGATGAAGAGTTGACTAATGTTTTTTTTTGTTATGCAAAAATAATATGTAGATGTTAAGAATATATCTTCTAATTCTTTAAATGAGGAGGAAAATCATTTAATGAAATTTTTATAGATACCCACACAGAGAAACTGCAGAAGAAAATTGCAAAATCTATCACACGTTATACCATCACAGATCACATTTACTGTGAAAGAGTGCTAAAAGTTGTCAAAACAACTAATCACAGGATGTGAACTGTTTTTTTCTAACTTCACCAATTGGAAGATTCCCTATCGTGGGTTTGAACATTTCAAAGAATCTTATTATTTTTTTTTATTGCTTAAAGTATTACAAAGGGTATTACATATGTGTCCATTTTTTCCCTCCGCCCTAGACAGTCCCCTAGCCTCCCCTATCCCCCAGTGTCTTATGTCCATTGGTTATGCTTATATGCATGCATGCAAGTCCTTTGGTTGATCTCTTACCCCCCTACCTCCTGCCCCCCAACCCTCCCCGGCCTTCCCGCTGCAGTTTGACAATCTGTTTGAGGCAGCTCTGCCTCTGTATCTATTATTGTTCAAAAGTTTATAATGGTCTCTATTATCCATGAATGAGTGAGATCATGTGGTATTTTTCCTTCATTGACTGGCTTATTTCACTTAGCATAATGCTCTCCAGTTCCATCCATGACGTTGCAAATGGTAAGAGTTCCTTCCTTTTTAGAGCAGCATAGTATTCCATCGTGTAGATGTACCACAGTTTTCTAATCCATTCATCTACTGATGGGCACTTAAGAATCTTATTTTTTGTGTGTATCTTATAGCTACATAGAATATAAAAGATGTTCGCACAAAAATACATAAAAACGAAGAAGGAACTGCAACTAGTCACCAAGGTAAACCAATGAGGATAGGAAACCTCTTCAACAAATGGTGCTGGAACAATAAAATAATAAAATAAAATAAAATAAAATAAAATAAAATAAAATAAAATAAAATAAATAAAATAAAATAAAATAAAATAAAATAAATAAAATAAAATAAAATAAAATTACTACTACACATCAGATATAACTCAATGTAAATGTTAGACAATAATATTGATATAAAAAAACATGAGACAATATTTTTATGACCTTGGTTTGGGCTGAGATTTTTATAGGGGACACAAACCATAAAATAAATATTGATAAAATGAACTGCCTCATAATAAAAACAATAAGTTCTATTATCAAAAGACACTCTTAATAAAACAAAAAGGAAAGGTGCACATAGGATAAAATAGTATGATAAACACTTCTACCTACAATACATGCCAGTAAAAAATCTTTATTAATCAATAATAAAAGATAAACAACCCAATTGCATGGGGTAAAAACTTGATTATACTTCACAAAAGACATTTGCTTGACATAACCATATGAAAATGTACTCAATGTCATTATCAGAGAAATATAAATGAAAACCCCAGTGAATTACTCCTACACAACCACTAGAATGGACAAAATTAGAGACTAGAAGCACCAGATGTTGGTGAGGACATGAAGCCCAGAACTCTCAGATATTGTTATTGAGAGAATAAAATACAACACTTAACTTTGAAAAAATTATACTATATTTTTTGACTCAGCAATGCCATTTAGGTGTTAACCCAAGAGAAATGTCTACAAAAAAAAAAGTTGTAAGTAAATAATGGTAATTCTTAAAATGGAGTACTAGTCAATAAAAGGGAATACAATCTGGCCAGCATGGCTCAGTGATTGAGTGTCAACCTATGAACCAGGTCAGGGCACATGCCCAGGTTGTGGGCTGGATCCCCAGTGTGGGGCATGCAGTAGGCAGCTGATTCTCTCTCATCATTGATGTTTCCATATCACTCTTCTTCTCCCTCTCCCTTCCTCTCTGAAATCAATAAAAATATATTTTAAAAATCTCTCTATATAAAAGCCTAAGTAACTGTTTGACTGCTCGACCCTTCGACCAGTAGCTATAATACACAATGACCACCAGAGGGCAGATGCTCAATGCACATGCATGGAAAAATGGAACAGACTGATGAATCTCTGAGGGAAGGGGGGAAAGGGGAGGGCAGGAAGAGATTAACCAAATATCTTATATGCATACTAGAGGCCCAGTGCACAAATTTGTGCACAGGTGGGGTCTGACTGGTCTGCCCCGATTGGGGCTGATTGGGCTGAGCAAGACATGGGGAGGGGACACGGGCAGTTCGTAGGCCAGGGAGGGACCACGGGAGGGCTCCAGGGTGTGTCTGGCTTATCCCCCTCAGTCCTGATCGGCTGGACCCCAGCAACAAGCTAACCTGCCAGTCAGAGAATCTGCCCCCTGGTGGTCAGTGCCTGTCATAGCGAACGATTGAACGGACTTAGCATATCATTAGCATATTATGCTTTCATTGGTTGAAGAGATGACTGGACACTTAGCATATTAGGGTTTTATTATATAGGATAGGATGTAAGAGAGTGGTCTAATTTCATTTTTTTACATGTACCTGTCCAATTTTTCCAATACTATTTACTGAAGAGATTATCTTTTCATCATTGTATATCCTTCCCTCTTTCATCATAGATTTAGTGTATAAGTGAGGATTTATTTATGGGCTTTCTATCTATTCTATTGATCTATATATTTGGTTTTATGTCAATATCATGCTATTTTGATGACTTGTGTTATAGGATGGTTTAATATCAGGGAACATGATACCTCTCACTTTGTTCTTTCTCAAAATTTATTTGGTTATTTGGGGTCATTTGTGGTTCCATATAAATTTGTAGGATTAGTTCTAATTCTGAGAAGAATGCCCATTGATATTTTAAATGGGGTTGGATTGAATCTTTATATTGCTTTAGGTAATAAGGACATTTTAACAATATTAACCCTTCCATTCCATGAGCAAAGGATAGCCATCCATTTATTTATATCTTGTTGAATTTCTTCAGTCTTCTATTTTTCAGAGTATAGGTCTTTTACCTCGATGGTTTAATTATTCCTTTTTTATGCTTTTTTATTGTAAACGGTATTTTTTCTTAATTTCTTTTTCTGGTTGTTTATTATTAGTGTTTATAAAGAATACTGGAGGCCTGATGCACAAAGATTCGTGCAAGAATAGGCCTTCCTTCCGCTGGCTGCCGGCACCGGTTTCCCCCCGACACCCAGGAACTGGGCTGCTTTGCTCCAGCCGCCGCCAGGCATCTGGGACCGGGGCTGCTTCGCTCCGGCTGCTGCTGCCATCCACCAGGGGCTTGCTCCGAGCTGCACCACGTGGCTCCTTGGAGCATGCCCCCACCCCTGGGTGTGTGTGTCCGCTGGGGTGGGGGCAGCACATAGTCCCCTCCCGCCCATCTGTACTCACAGCTCCTCCTGAGCGGTCGTGATGCAGCCTCCTCGAGCAGGTTGTGACGCCCGGCTAATTTGCATATTACCTGCATCAACACTAATAAAAGAGAAAAATGGTAATTGGCGTACGGCGCTACCCTTTTCATTGGCTAATCAGGGCTATATGCAAATTAACTGCCAACTAAGATTGGCAGTTAACTGCCAACAAGATGGCGGTTAATTTGCATATGTAGGCACAATGCAGGGAGGCGAAAGGGAAAGCAGAAAGAAGCCCCCTGCCACTGACAGTGATCAGAAACCCAGGGGGGAGCTAAGAGCTGGGGGGCAGGGCAAAGGCGGCCCTGGGGCCGCCTTTGCCCTGCCCCCCAGCCATGATTGGAGAATCAGGCGCCTTTGCCGCCCTGGCCAGTGATAGCAGGAAGTAGGGGTGGAGCCAGCGATGGGAGCTGGGCACGGTCGAAGCTGGCAGTCCCGGGAGCTAGGGGTCCCTTGCCTGGGCCTAAAGCGGAGCCCATGATCGCAGGGCCGCTGTAGCTGCGGGTCCCCGCTGCCCGGGCCGGACGCCTAGGCCAGAGGCATTAGGCCTGGGTAGGGGCAGAGCCTGCAACAGCGGGGAGCTGGGGGTCCCCTGCCCAGGCCTGACACCTCTGCCGGAGGCCTCAGGCCTGGTCAAGGGGCCGATCCGGTGATTGGTGATCAGAGGGTGATGAGGGTCAACTCCTCTGGCTGAGGCATCAGGCCTGGGCAGGGGGCTGAGCCGGGGATTGGGGGGATATGATGGTCCCCTTGCCCAAGCCTGAAGCCTGGGTCAGAGGCGTCAGGCTTGGGCGGGGGGTGGAACAAGCGATCAGAGGGAGATGGGGGTCCCCTGCCCAGGCATGATTCCTGGGCCAGAGGCCTCAGGCCTGGGCGGGGGCCAGAGCCAGTGATCGGGGGGAGATGGGGGTCTCCTGTCCAGGCCTGACACCTCTGTCAGAGGCGTCAGGCCTGGGCAAGGGGCCGATCCTGCGATTGGAGGGTGATGGGGGTCAACGCCTGAGGGCTCCCAGTATGTGAGAGGGGGCAGGCTGGGCTAAGGGACACCCCCCCCCCCCAACACCCAGTGCACGAATTTCATGCACCGGGCCCCTAGTATATATATATATATATATATATATATATATATATATATATATATATACACACACACATATATATATATATTAATTTTTATTTCTAATAAGTTTTCAGGTGATGCTAATACTACTGGTCAGGGAACTGGATAATGGCTTCTCTTGGTAACAGCTGAAGAACAGAGAAGAATAATTAACTTTCAAATTCGTACTTAAAAGAATACATGAATATCAGATTATGGCAGAAGCCCCTACTGAGTCCTGCCCTTCCAGGTATATCACTGCTCTGACTACTGTTTGAGTTCTTTTAGCCACTTAAGGCACATTCGCAATTCATTGCATTCATTTGGGTCAAAATTTACTGCTTTCATATCTACTTGACCTGAGAAGTTGCAATCATGACAGGTTATTAAGCTTCTAGAGGCCTGATGCATGAAATTTGTGCAAGAGTAGGCCTTCGCAGCATGGCTTTGTCCGGAAGGTCATCTGGAAGGTCATCCGGACTGTTGTTCTGCTGTTTGGCTGTTTTGTCGATTTGCATATTACACGTTTATTATTACAGATGTCAGTGATTTATTGAAAGGGGTGGGATGGTGTGGCAGATTTGATTACTGGGCCTAATTCTTTCCTCCATGCCTGTTGTCATATGACTTATATTGCTGTATGGATGGGGACACGAGAAAGGATACTTTTTTACTTGACTAAAGCTTAGACATCTGAGTTGTCTTGGTTAACAAAAAGTGAGTTCTGCTTGGAAGCTTTGAGAGCCCTCCTGCAATTTTTCAACTGTTTTCCTCCATTTGCCAGAAGAAGAATATGTTACAAATAATGGCTGCTCCTTGGCTAAGATGAGAAATATATGTGCAGAAGAGTAATAACCAATATGTTATCTGAGCAATAAATGAATATTTGTTATTATATGTCAGTGACATTTGGAAGCTATTATTGTAGCAAAATCTAGAGGAAATTGTTACATTGCCTCCTACTTGAAACCAGGTATCAGGTGAAGCTGATCATGAATAGTATTTTAATTTTAGTTCCCACAATAATCCTACTACTTAGATACTCATAGTCAGATTATAGAGAAGAAAATAAGGTTTGCAGAGAGCTTATCACACTAATTGCTAAGAGATTTCTATTAATTATACTAATAATGCATAAATGGTGAGATATAAGTAAATAAGATTATATCCAAAGAAAGTAAAATTTATTAAGAAATATTATGTTTACCCTTTCTCATCCCAATATCTTAATCAATGTGCAGAGTTAATGTAACAATAGATTATATCAGAATCTTCTCCACCAGAATTGGTTTTTCCACTCCAGAGTCAATTAAATATATTTTAACCACTCAGAGCAGATACCTCCAGTTAACAATATTTAATCTTCAAAATTCTGAGTATAATTTAATTGGTTTTCTTTTGCAGTAGATAGGCTAATCAAAGAATGGCCTAATGTTTTGATGTTTGGAAGTGGAAGATAAACTCCAATAAGTTGAATGAATGGGGAGATAACATTAGCCTAAATTTAAGAAAAATTTAGTTGAGTTAATAAACATGATAACTTAATAGATCATAAAAAGATTGGTTGTTAGTGATGCAGTCAATGAGGAATTCAAAGGCGAGATGATAAAGGCCTGGCATTCAAGGTTTGTGGTCAGGAAGCCTGTGTTAGTGAAGAGTCTATGATTAGGGATGTGCAAGGTGAGGTACTTTTCCATTAATGTGAGAAAGATGTTTTATGAGGTAAGATTAGAGAATCCACTGTGATTTAGGGCTAGCTTTCTCATATATTTTATTCATTCATGCTTTAAGTAAGTGTTTACAAAGCACCTGCTCTCTGCCGAGTGTGTTAAGTGTGGGTTATATTCAGCGAGTAGGAAATAAACCTGCTCTCACAGGTCTCTTACTTCCTGGTGAGGGGAAACAAACAGAAGCAATAATCTTTTGGAAATTATAAATTCAATGAAGAGAATGATGAAGGAAGACTGGATTGAGTGTGACTATTTGCTAGTAGGATGGTATTTGCAGGAGAGGCAGATGGAGTTACCTGGAAAGGACACTGAGGAGAACTTGATGTTTGAGGTGAGACCTGAATGAATGAAAAAAACTATCCAGGGAGAAGTTTGGAAGGATACTGGTCCTGGGTGGTACCCGCAAGGGGAAAATGCCTTAAACTTCAATGAGGTCTTCATGTTCCATAATATCACCAAGGCCAGTGTTTCCTACATTTAAAAGGATATACAGCTGGTTAGTGGGCTCAGTGGTTGAATGCCGACCCATGAACCAGGAGGTCACAGTTCGATTCCCTGTCAGGGCACATGCCTGGGTTGTGGCTCAGTCCCCAGTGTGGGGCATCCAGGAGGCAGCCAATTAATACATCTTTCTCATTACTGATGTTTCTATCTCTCTTCATCTCCTCCCTCTTTCTGAAATCAATAAAAACATTTTAAAATAAGGATTTATAAATATAGATACTAGTATATATAGCCTTCTGAATATGAGTGTGTGTGTCTCATTGTTAGGCTTCTTTTAAATAATTATTTTTGTAGGCAAGTACTCTCAATTTCTTGTTTGATTTATTTTTACTTTTTTTTTTTTTTTTTAGCTTCCAGGGCATGTCTTAACTATAACAGCTGTATTGGGAACATGGGAAATTATATACCATACATTCAGAAAGGAAGTGAGAAAGTACAATTATCTGGGAAGTTTCATATCATTCATACACACTTTTTAAAACATAATTTTTGTTGTCTAAATTTTCTGTGCTGCACCTACAAATAAGTGTTTCTTAAGCTTTTGTGAAATTTTGACCCCAAATATTCTATGGAGCAAAAGATTTAGTCACTGGACTATTCCCACCCATGATCCCCCCTCAATAAACCCCCCCAAAAAATCAAACCAAAGAAAATAAAATACATGATAAATATCTGGATAAATAAACCAAATTAAAGAACTCCAAATAACAACTATTTCAGTAGAATGATCAGGAATAGCATCTCTTTGAAAACAACTCCAATTTAGTCATAAGCAAATTACTTTTGTTAGTCACAACAATGTCATTCTATATGACATAGTTGTATGAAGTTTTTAAAAGGTCAGTCTCAAAGCCTGTTAAAGGGAGTACGATTGTGTTATATGATCAAAGGGTTAGAAATAAATAAAACATGGCCCCTTTTCAATTAGGGCTATTGTATATATACTTCACTAATGCCCATGGTGGGGCTAGAAGACACATCCCTTAATCTGAATGCACTCAGGTAGAGAAGATGATATGCACAGCTCTTCATGCTTTTGAGCGAGGTCCAATCACTAATGTTAACTGAACTATATAGCGATAGTGATTATATATGAGTAAAGTTGAGTATATTAAGCTTTTCCAAATACTCTCATGTGAGGATATGAACTGAAGGAAATTCAAACTATAAAATGCTTCATCATTTATATTCATCATAGCTTAATTTTGGCATAATTCAACCAGTATTTAAAGAAAACTAAGAGGAAATGAATATTGTTCATCTAACCATCAATATCAAAAAACAAAGCTATTTTTGTCTTAAGTGACATATTTTCCAATGACCTATGAGAAGATATTTAGCATCTAGAACTCTAAAAATTAATATACTCATGTTAAATTGAATGTGTTTTCCAATGTGTAAGAGACCACATTTTGGTATTTTTCCTTCCATTTTACCTTTTATGTAGTATATTTTACAATTTCACAATGTGCTTCTTTTTAGCTTGTCCCTAATGTTAGCCAAGAGATTCCCAATGGCAATTCAGAATAGAAGAACATTTAAATCCAGGAATATAATTTGGGGCATCAGAAAGCTTTTAGAAATGATTTTCTTTTCAGGGAGAAAGGCTACTGTCTAATTAGCCAGTGACAAGAATCTAATTAGCCAGTGGCAAACCCACCTGATCTTCTAATCATCAATCACATATCTTGTTAGTGGGAAAGTTATCTTAGTTTATTATAATTTAATCTTATAATTCATTTTCAAGCTGAGTGAATCAGACACTTGCATGACCTGTTGTTTAATGAAGGGCTCCTAGAGGAACCAGCATATAAATATAGAGCATCCATAATTGATTAGATTAGACTTTTAAGTATATTACTTATATTTCCTCAATTTTTAAATAAAAGGAATCTATTTAAGTATTAATTGGAACCTTTTCATTGACTTTCTTTGGATACACTGAATTCTACTCCTAAGTTTGCAAAGTATGTTTCAGTGCATTGAACTACTTAAAAATAGCTTCAGTTTGTGCTCTGCAGAGGTGGCAAGGGCAAACTTTTGCAGATAATTATTCCTCACTTCTACTTGGTAATAAACTGGTCATGACAATTTTTAGTACTTCAGTGTGTCCCAGCATTTCTGAATTTTCTAGTCTTGATTTAGCTATAACTTGTACTGGAAATATCATGTCATATTATTTGTTTGGATGCCAAAGTTCCAGCCTACTGCTTTGATAATTTTTTTCCTACATCATTACATCAAATATGTTTTATAAAAGAATTTAATTAGAGCAATTTTATATGTGATGTAACTGAATAATCATATCCAACTTACTTCTGCAATTCTTCACTGAAGATAGGGTTTGAATCTACTGAGTCTAGACAATTCAATGAGTACTATTTAAAAATTTGTCTTAGTCATAAATAGTTTTAAATGTTCATCACCAAAAACAACAAAATTGGAAGATACATCAAAAGTTGTTTAGAGCAGGTATTGCTAAAACTGATTTTTTGGTACATATTGGCATTTTCAATTACTTATAGATGTTAAAATAATTTAAAAACACTTCAATTCAATGTGTTGTATTCATACCTTAAGATGACATATATATGTATGCATATGTATGTGTGTACACGCATTGGCTTTGAAATCAAATCAATGATGTGGGAAGCACAGTACAACTGAATGGAACAATGATTTTAAGACAGCAATTATTGTCATATTGACTACATCACACACACACACACACACACACAAAAACCTCCCACTACTCTATTCCAAGCACCTCTTCTAACCTTAGTTTACATGGAAATCCCATATCTGCCTAGAGAGAAATATACTTCCTAGAGAACTGGCAGTACACCTTCCCATTGCCCAACACTGCTAGCACTTAAATTAACCTGACATCCTTTAGCAGCTCGTGACTGAGTTGAGTTGATTTTGTGCAGGAAGACTTAGTTCTACAACAAAAACAAATCCTTACTTATTTGTGTTGCCCCAGTTAATTACCAAACAAAAACCCATTAAAATAAAATAAAGCCATTTTTAAAAAGAATATTCCTAGTAGACCACTAAATATATTAGCAAATATTAATGTGAAGTTAGAAGAAAGGAAGAATATGAAATGAAAAACGTATTTTAAAAAGATTTTACTTGAAATACAAAATGTAAGAATATTTTCAGATATTCTCATGAAAGTATACTCTTCATCTTTGGAAGTTCAATGCCCCCCTGTTCAAAGAGAGCCAATGGCATGATTTTATAGAATGTTTGGTAAGAATGAAATGTAATTTAATGCCAAACAAAAACAAAAGTATTATATTTGGAATTGCTATATAGTGTGTATGCTACAAGCTGCTGCTTCCCATAAGACAGACACAGCATTGAAGTTCAAAGAGAAGAGAGTACTGTCACATCTTAGGGCAGTGGTTCTCAACCTTTCTAATGCCGCGACCCTTTAATACAGTTCGTGACCCCCAATTTCATTGTTACAAATTGAACATAATTAAAGCAGAGTGATTAATCACAAAAACAATATGCAATTATATATGTGTTTTCCGATGATCTTAGGCAACCCCTGTGAAAGGGTCATTTGACCCCTAAAGGGGTCGCGACCCACAGGTTGAGAACCGCTGTCTTAGTGTGATTTGAGGATTAAATGAACTAGCACATTGCTTGGCATGTATTTGGCTTTCAATATCTGTTTATTTTCCTACTCAAAAAAATCAGCCATTGTTTGGAATAATTATTATGAAAGGCAAAAGTAAATAGAACTGAAAATTTTTCACAGTAATTTCTTTTGGAGTTAAAAACTAATTTTTCATTCAATAGTGAACATAGTGTTGCATGTTTTACTTAATTGTTTGCATTTATTAATCATTTAGAAACATTATGAAAACATAACTAACTAGGAAAAACGGAAGTGAACAGTGCTATATTCAAATAGATAATCTGGTTTGCAGCATGTTTTCCTCCACGAGGGCCAGGCCCTATCTCCCATCTGAGAACGCACCACTAGGAGTTCAACCCTTGCTTCCTGAAGTCAAGACCTAAAATAGCTGTTCACATTTGGAAGATACTATTATAAGTATTCTTTTTAAACACCTTATCTAGAAATGACAAAAAGAAACTTTTTTTAAAGTTCAGATATCTCATACATTTCCTCTACAATATTTTTCAACTCATGGCCACTGTTTTTCTAAGACAAAATTTTCTTTTATCCTGAGTTTCATGGGGTAACATAGTTTGAATAAGTGATATTTGAAGGTACTGATGAATGTTTCACAACAAGCAAAAACAGACATATTTCATTGTCACTGGCAGTTGGGTGAATTGTGTTCAAATTATTTCACATTAAATGTGATCAAGTCAATTATTAAAGTATAGACTACAAATCTGGTGAAATTGCTATCCTTTCAAATATATTAAAAATGTAAGTAAATATTTACTTTAAATATTTATTCTAAAACATAATATTTTACTACTTGGAATAAATGCAAGATTTCAAGTTGGGTTTTTAGGTGTAAGGAGGGCTTTTCTCCCTGGTTTGTACTTTAAAATGTGTTTAAGTGTGCCTTTATTTGTCTATATTTTAGGTATAATCTCTGTGTGTTTCTAATTATAAAACATTGGATTCTTTCAGCCTTTTACAGAGTTTTGTTTTTGTTTTTGAAATATTTTGTGATTGCATCCTCCCTAAAATGCATTAAAGCAATTTTATTTAAACTTCAGATCATCCAATTATCAGAATAGCACTATATAGACAACACATGGAGAAATGAGTCATTCACCCATCTCCCGTCTTTTGTTTCCTTTCCTGATTGAAGGGTTCAACAAATTGCTTGGGCTGGTAATGACTATGAAAGTTAAACACTATTTTTATCCATTCAGCTGGGAAAGTTTCAGTACAACATGTGGACCCATCATTCTGTCCTAGGCAGAAGCTCTGGAAATTCTTGACAGCTTATAATCTTCCTTGCTCATATTCACAAGTGAAAATGATTATACTTAAAAGCAGGAACTTTACACACTAATTTTTGAATCAACTTTCAAAAAAGCAGCCACCTCATGAAAATCGCTTGCACTCTACAGCTTTTGAGAAAGTACTTATCTCAGAGAACAAAGCATTCAGGGTTTAAGGATTAAATTTACTTGTTTATCATAATTTAAAGAATAAAATATATGAAGTCTATATATTTGTGATAACACTTTTGATTTACTTATATGTAATGTTCTGAGTAAAGTTGAATCAAAAAGTTGGGAGTCTATTCGGTAGAAAACATTATTTCCACATTAGACATATACAAGATCTGGCTCACTCGGACTAATCTATATGGAGCACCAAGCCCCTTCACTGTTATATATTTTTTCGTTGATTTTTTTTTACTATCTGAAATCATATATCTTTGTGTTTACTTCTAGAAGTCTATTTCACCCATTAGAGTAGAAATTATAAAAGAGTGCACATTTTTCTTATTTTCCTCTGTGCTCTTTAGCGCTAGACTAGTACCTGGCACATCAAGAACTCTGGTGTCCCAATAAATAGCTGATGACTGCCTGCGTCAATGAAAAATCCCTTATCTTGTTTATTTAGTAGGCGCATACATTTTGCTACCAAGTACTTTCCATACGCAGCATCTGTGGCAAAAGGTTTTGAAATCGTCACTGCAGAACTTCACCGTGGATCTTTATGTCAGTCAGTACAGTGTCTTATGCCTGTTTTCTGCATGTAATTATTCTTTAGTTGATATATATATATATTTTCCAAGTTCCTGCCTATGAATCTTCTCAATTAGAATGGAAACATGCCAAAGGCAGGAACTTGCAATATCTTCATCTTATGAGTTCTGTAATATCTGACATAGATTAGGAGCTCAGTGACTAGTATATGGTAAATGTCTGAGTACCTGGTGGGTGTCAAATGATGGTTATTAAATAAATGCTTTAGTTCAAAAAATAATCTGACTATTCATGAATAAGGTAACTCTCGCTTCTGTGTAGGTATATACCTATATATACACATATCCTATATAATAAAAGCCCAGCGACCGAATGGCAGAACGACCAGAACAACCAGTCAACCAGTCGCTATGACCACCAGGGGGCAGACGCTCAATGCAGGAGCTGCCCCCTGGTGGTCAGTGAGCTCCCAAAGTGGGAGCACTGCTAGGCTGACCTGGATGAGCAGCTGCTCCCACTGCGAACCCCAGGCCTACTGCAGGAACCCGGGCAGAGATCATCGCCTCCTTGCCCTAGGTTCCTCCTCCTTACTCCTCGTCACCTCCTCTGGACACTCGCAGGCCACACAGCATTGCTGTCAGGCCCACAGAGCTGACCCCGGAGGCTGGGAGGCAGGTTCGTGACCTCTGCGGGACTGAGGCCTACTCCGCCATCTCTCAGTGCTACTGTCCCTGGGCTCGCCTTTGACCAGGTCCCCTGGAGACGAGTGCTCTGGCTCCATGGGAGATGCCAGACCAGGGAGCAGCTGCTCAGAGGGCGGGTCCATAGCCGCTTGGCTAACCTGGATGAGTGGCACTCCCATAGCAGGCCAACCCTGCAGGCCACGCCTCCACCAGTGCATGAATCTCGTGCACCAGGCCTCTAGTTAATTTATAAAAGGATTTTTTTTAAATTTTCTCTTTGTATATTTTCTTTATTTTCTCTTTATATAAGAAAGGAGTTAAAATAGATTATTTTATAATCCCCTTCAATTTTTTCAGTCATCTGTTTATGCAATTAAGGTTTTTATTTTCAATTCTGCACAGAACTCCTTCAAACTTTATGTGTATTTCTCCATTCCATAACTGTGTTGTTTAAATCAAAGGCTTCATTATCTCACATGTGATTTTTTAGCCACCAGTGAGAACAGACTTTCATTCCCCCATAATCTTGGTATAGGGTAACAGGGGGACCTTTGAGAGCCAGGGAGGTCTACCTAATGGCTTGGGAGAGTCACTTACTCTCTTCAGGTCTCTATTTGTTCACCTGAAAATCAGAGACATTGATGTCTACTGTGGCAGGTAGGGCTGACTTCATGGGCCTGTGGCCTGTGCAGTCTCTCATTTCATACACTCAGAACAGTGTGCTTGGTTTAATGGTCCACTATCGCTGCCCTGAAATTCTTAAGATTTTTTAAACAATGAACCTTACATCTTTATTTTATACTGGGACATGCAAATTATGCAGCTTGCTCTTTTGGCAGGATATTGTAATGATTCAATTAAATAACGTTACAGCCCTAACTGGTTTGGCTCAGCGGATGGAGCGTTGGCCTGCGGACTCAAGGGTCCTAGGTTCAATTCCAGTCAAGGGCATGTACCTTGGTTGCGGGCACATCCCCAGTGGGGAGTGTGCAGGAGGCAGCTGATCAATGTTTCTCTCTCATCGATATTTCTAACTCTCTATCCCTCTCCCTTTCTCTCTGTAAAAAATCAATAAAATATATATTTAAAAAAATAAATAAATAACGTTACAAAATATTTAGAGTACTTCATTAAGAATAAATTATCTCTTCCCAATTATTTCTTAAAATGTATAGACTTGTGTATTTCTACAGAACATTCAATAGCTCAATGACCAATAATTGTGTAAAGAAATAAGTACATATATATAAATATTTTTAAATGAATTAAATAGCATTCAATGTCGGAAGATAGCATTCTCACGTCATTCAGTTAGGCGCCTAGAGTTTTGCAAAGGGCCTGTTTCCCCGCATTGTATACAGTTACAGTAATCATAGAGAAAATACATTCAACTTTCCTTTCTTAGACTAATGACTAGTCTTAACCTTTTCCATGGGCCATTCTTTTTCTGTTTTCTATATGTATTTCTATATTCACAACATATATTATACATAATTATATAATTAAACATTATAATTGTACATATTAAAGAGAATACATACAAAATAAATGGCTGATGTAACATGATACCACAAAAAATAACCAATCTGTTTTCCATATTAAAATAATTTATAAATTAAAATAAAATGGAAAGAAATAGCTAGTTACAAAATAAATATTTAGTTTATAAGTAAGCAAAACTAGACAAAATTTTTAAAGGACACATTTATAAATTAAGTGATAAATATAAAAAAATAAAATAAAAATTTAAAGTATATGCTAGCTATGTAATGAATAAAAGAGAATAAACAAATATAAGAAAATTAATCCAGAGAAACATGAAATTTCACTAACATAAGTTATTAAAATACTGTAAAAATCACAGAGAGCTTTGCTCTTGTAGTGCAATGAAAGAACATACATCAGGAGCCGGGCTAAGTTCAAGGCTTCACACAGTCTGCAGAGAAGCTCAGAGCCCAGGGCTTAAGTCGTCTCATGGGCTTTGGACTTGATTGGCCTCTCATGCCTTTAGGGTCTGGCCAAGGGTCCCTGGCAGCTGCACTCTTCCCTGTGTGTGGCTGAGGGTATGTAGCCTGGGTAGCCCTCATTCTCTCACCCTGAGATTAAGTGGTCATCATGTCTCATGGTTTTGCAGTGAGAAGTGCTGCAACTTCTTAATAAATACCAAGTTCTTTCTCCTATTCCCAGGGTTGTAACCCAGTGATTCTTATAATTGGTCCACATAGTGTTAGCTCCTTTTCAAAACTAGGATCAACATCAAGACTTCTGGAAACTCTTGAAAAAGTGGAAGATCTGGCACCATTTGTCCAGATTCCTGACTGGCTACATCACCTCAACTGAGTACTACTGTGTGGGAGGTCACATGCTTCCTCATTGACCCTAATACTCCACTCAGCCAGAAGCCAGGCTCATGGCTGGTGAGTACAGAGGCAGTGGCAGGAGCCTTTTCCATCTCAGTGTCAGTTGGACATCCCCTGAGGGCTCCTGGACTGTGAGAAGGCACAGGCCAGGCTGAGGGACCTCCCCCACCACCCAAGTGCACAAATTTCATGCACCGGGCCTCTAGTACTTTATAAAAGGCTCGGTTACTATTATTTTCTGGATATCTTCTGCCAGGGTCCAACCCCAGCAGGTCCAGGGGTCCCCAAAGGTGTGGACGGAGTCGGCGAAGAAGGAATGACACGGAGACAGCGTTCAGTTGATCAGCAACCTAGCCAGGATCTCTAGCCCGGATCTCCAGAGAGGTTCTGCTTCGGATTTCCAGCGAGGTTCTCCAGCCAGGTTCTGTCCAGGGTCTCCAGTCAGGTTCAGTGTCCAGGTTCCAGTCAGGTTCTCCTGCCAATCTCTGTAGTCAGGTTCAGTCCAGGATCCCTTGCCATGTTCTCCCGCTAGGCTCTGTCTCTAGGCTCCGAGGCCAGTCCCTCTCCAGGATCCTTCGGCATGCTCTCTCCAGCGAAGTTCTTCTGTCTCTAGGCTCCGTGTAGGTTCTGTCTTCTTGATTCTGTTCTAAGTTCTGAGTGTTTCTGTCTTCTGAATTCTGTCTCATGAGTTCTGTGTTCTATGTTCTGAGTTCTGAGTTCTGTCTCTTTCTGTCTTGTTACATCTGTATTTATACCAGTTGACTCAATCCCATCAATCTCTATTACAAAGGTTAGGGCGTTTCTTATCTCCATTCCAGGGAGAAAAGATTATGTAGTTTAAGCATGATTGTTCGTAGTTAAAGGGATTAATTACCCGCCTGGCACTTAGTTGAGGGGTTTTATTCCCTCCCTAACTTCAGGGGAAAATCCCTACCTGGGGATTCAACCTTTCTCGGAGAGGTGACCTTGGTTAAAACACAGTGCAAAGAAGGTGAGCAAACATATTAAGAACCGTATGCCATATATGCCAGGTCCCTTGAAACAGCAAGCATGGACCGGCTCCCGACAATCTTCTTAATTATAAAACCAATTTATTATACATATGGGTGGTTTTTTTTCATTTTTTAATTAACTGTGGCTCTGATTTTCTATTTAATGAAAATTCAGTAACTCAATTGACAAATAAAGGAACCAATTGGGTGGTATGAAGTACCTGATGAAATATTAGACTGTATAAATAAAAGTAATTTCTAGTTATATGATTTGTTAAGCATTAGATTTTGAGAAAGTCTACTTAGTCAGTTGTAGAGGGAACACTATTAGATAGAATAAAATGTAATCAAAGTAAAGAGGCAGCAGAGGAAAACAGAGATGAGTTGAATGAGTACTTAGAGAATTGCATCAGTCAGGAATAACTTTTGGTTCTGATTAACAGACACCTCTCCTCCCAATCAAATAGTAGCTTAAACAAATTTTGGAGACCTTATTCTAAAGAACTTTGAGTGAAGGCAGGGTATCCAGCATGACACTTTCTAGTATGGCCACTATATAATGTCATCAGGGGCCCAGGCTTGCTTTGGTTCTTAGGGTAGGACCACCCTTGCCCTCACACTTTCAAGATACCTGTTGAGACTGCAGACATCATGCCTTGTCTCAGGAAGGATGAGAGTGAAATACCAAGGGAAGAAAAGTTGATTGCAACATACCTTTTTTAAAGGCGTTTTCTCAGGAGTCTACCCAATGGATTCTGCTTATATCTCATTCTACTATATTTCACTAGAGGCCTGGTGCACAAAATTCATGCACAGGTAGGGTCCCTAGGTCTGGCCAGCGATCAGGGCTGATCGGGGCCTTCCAGCTGCCGGCCAGGGCCTTCCTTCGTTCTGCACCACCCCCTGGTGGTCAGCACACATCATAGTGAGCAATCGAACTCCCTAGGGGACACTTTGCACATTAGCCTTTCATATATATATTGCCTTATATCTCTTTAGACAGGATACCAGCTGTGCCTAGCTACAAGTGAGCCTTGGAATAGGTTGTTTTATTTAGTCACATTGCAAACATGAATAAAATAGGAGATTCGTCAGTAAGACATTAGGTTACCATTATATTGTATAGACCACTAGCATTATGTGACATTTTTCTCATTCAGAAAAATTAATTTAAATATAATAATATATCGATGCATAGTTGACAGTCTCTTTGCAAGAAACTTATCTGGTTTGGATCTAGCAATAGCCATGTGATAGAGTCAGAGTCTGGGCACAGGCCCTTAGAGAGGGAGGTGACAAGCTCAGGGATGGGTTATAGTACGGCCACTTCAAGACTTAGACCCTGCCTCCTGCAGGAGGGACATGTGGTCTTTTCTTACCTGTGTTATAAGAACATTGAATTTCAGTGAGTAGGTTTTATAAGTGAATCTCTCATTTCCCATCTTTTATTTGCTGGAATAGTTTATTTTTACTTTTTGACAATTAAGTAGGAGGGGAGCCTAATATTTAGCTTTTGATGTTAAGAGTTTTCTCTTTTCTTCCAATGAACTTCTCTTCCACCTGACTCCAGAAATAGTCTCTAATTTTGCTGCAGGAACAATATAATGCTGTTCTCCACCTAATGAAGAAAGTAGCTAATGATTGATGCTAATGAGTACGTGTTCAGTGAGAGGAACAGAACTGTTGGATATTTTCTTGAACTCTCCATTAGATTGATGTATTTCCACTGGCTTTAACCCTCTGTTTCCTTATATTCCCAACAGTGTGAACTTCAAGCGCTATGTTGAGAATAACATGCCTTTAGTAGGGCACCAATTTGGAATGTATTCTACCCCTCCACTGAGTTTCTCAGTGAACAAAGAACAATTATGGAAATTTGTATAATTACTTTTCCTGGTTAAAGTTCAGTAGAAAAAAAAAGTCCTTAATATAAAAAAAGCCCAAATATTATATGAAAAATACACATTACACAAAAAGAATGGTCGACAGACTTTAACAACTTACCCAAAGGAAAAACATAATAAAAAAATGTATATGTAAAATTTCCTTTGAATAGGAAATGTAAACTTTTTAACATGTAAATTGGAAGAATGTTTTTATGCTGTTTAGTGTTAATAAGGATTCACTATGAGGAACATGCTTTGGCTTAATTTTTCTTAGAGTAATTTGCCAATGTCAATTAAAGAATCTTCAAAATCTATACCCATTGACCCAAAAGTTTTATTACAAAGAATTTACTTAAGCAATTCCCCAAAAGGCAAAGATTTATATGTATAAAATTAGTCTTTGCAATTTTACTCAATAGTGAAAAACAGGAAAACTACCTATATATCTAAAAATAATATTAAATGATTAAATGCAATAGACTGTAGAGCCACACTAAAAAAAAGTTTTCAAAGGATAATTGAAAACCATGGACAATGGTCATGATGTAATAAGTAAAATAAGCAAGATTAAAAATATATTCTTGAGTATTATATTGTGTTTATAATCTGTTTAAAATAAACAAATAGGCCAAAAATGTGAAAGCAATAAACTCTGAGTGGTGAATATCACAAATTTATATTCATTCAATCATTAAAGTATAATTAAATGTACTGGTTAACATGATATATATTATTCACTGAACTATTTGAAGTCGATTTTTAGGACAAATGGTAGCAAAAATGCCACATGATTCTGAGAATAGTTTTTTACACCCCTATTTGTCAAAATAAAAGAAACCAAGTAACATCAAGCAAGTGATTCAGTAATAATATAGTTACATGAATTAATATTTTCTATTTTCAAAATCCTCTGTGATGAAAAAATAATATTTGTCTATAATTTATTTGTAATAAAATATAAGATTTTATGTGGCAAAACTTCAGTATAAACACATTTTAAAAATTAACAAGTTCTGTTTCTCACTATAATAAAATAGTTTTAATAGATCAATGATATGGTCAAAGACAAGAAAAGCTTGAAAAATATCCCAAAAAAATCTATTGGAAGGAGTTGGAATGCTTTTGAGACAGCCAGGGCTTGAGAAACCAAGATCTCAAAGAGAAGAAAAGCTAATTTAGGTGTGATCCTGGTTTCTGTGCAATGCTTTCCCCTCAGATCATTTGCTGGTTTTTATCTTGTGCAGGGAAAGAGAGTAAGAAGCTCGCAGAGGGCTTAGATATAAGAAGAGAAAATAATAGAACTTTCTGGAATCTTAAAGGGATGGCAACAAAATATATAAGATTGAACCTACCAAGACTTCCAGGATTTGAGAGGTCATGATCTTCTTGAAGATAAGGGAGGGGCAGAACATGAGCCAATACTTCACTCTAGTTTTCTCTCCAAGGTGTTTGCCAGCCACAAGCAACTAAGACTCCAAGAAGAAATTGTCTAAGCAGCTGATTAGGACTTCAGGGAATTATATGGTGCTTGGGAGACAAACATTGAATCTCTGGAACTACTAAGAGCCTGGATCCCAGGTTCTCATAGAAGCCTGGAGAAGTATTGTTGAATCAGAGACAGATCAGACCTCGCAGGAAATGCAACCTATTTGGAATCAGCTCAGTCCCTGACTGGATTGGGGATATCTACCTCTAATGTTGATGCTTATTAGAGAATAAGATAAATTATCTCTGGATAAGTATTACACTACTCAGAGCCTCTTCAGTGTCCTGCATTCAATAAAAATAGCTTCAAGAAAACAAAACAAATAAAAAACAACCAACTAGGACCATTTGGAAATAAAGACCAAGAGGGGATGCTGGAATATCAGATATATGAGGTCTAAGTTTAAGAAAAGAGATGACAAACTGTAGAATTTCAACATATATTTCTAATGAATATAAGAATACTGGTGTGAATTATAGTTACTAATATTGGGAGCTCAAATGGTGGATTAACAGCAGATTGCACATAACAGAAGAGAGTATTAGTTAAAAAGAATGAAAAACATATTTAATGGTGAAATGTTTTAAACTTTTTCACCTGAGATTGGGAACAAGACATGGATTCCTGATAGTACCACTATTGTGTTTATCATTGTTTTGGTGAACCTAGTTAGTACATAAAGGCAAGATAATTATAAAAAGATTTAGCAATGGGGAAAAAAGAAATAAAACTATCCCAGCAACAAAACTAGACACAAAAGAATGTGCTCTGTATGGTCCCATTTATATAAATTTCAAAAACTGATCTATAGAAATAGAGGCTAGATTAGTTGTTTGTTTGAGGGCTGACCAGTAGGGCGGAAGAGAAACATCTGGAGGTGTAGGTAACCTTATATTTCTTCACTTGGGTGTTACACTTAATGAAAATTCTGAGTCATATACTCTTGGTTTGTGCACTTTTCTGTATGTATATAAGACTTTAAAATTAATACACTACAAATAGACATCTAAGCAGGATTTTAAAGATTAAAATAATAGCCATAATTAAAATTATGATTGACATATTTTCCTCTTAATAAAAAGGCATATGCATATGAATCAAGAAAAAGATCATTTTAGTTTTAGAATCTTGTTGGCTTTTGAACATCTGCTCATTTTGGTTACTCACAGGTTTTTAATTTTTATTGAAATTCAAATGTGAAAACACATCTGTTTCGCTGATTCATATTTTATGGTGAACACTGAAATGAGACAATTGTGAACCAAGAGATCATTCAAAACAGGGCATGTGTCCTCATATTATTTATAGGGAAGAAGTACATGATGAAGTCCTTAAATATTTAATATAAAATCTCACATAAACAAGCCAGACATACAATTTTATATTAAATATTTACTTTTTTATGTGTATATGTTAGTCTTTCTCAATTAGAATGTGAGAGGGTCCCTAAATAAATGATTGGGAAAAAATGAAAGCATGCAGAGCCGGGTTATTGTGATAATTTTGCAAGGCAACAGATGCTTACTAACTTAGTGTGGCAATCACATCGTAAGTGATGTAAATGCCGAATCATTATATTGCATATCTGAAACTAATATTGTATACCAATTATACTTAAATAAAATGAAATAAATAAATAAAAATAATGTATTTTTTTAAATATTTTAAGATATTGGCCATGTAGGTGATAATATTTCTTATGGAAATTTTATACTTGTTTAGATATCCTCCTTTCAGTTGAATGAAGAAATATTTCAATTTTTACACATCTCTGGTATAACCTTAGCACAGATCATCATCTCTAAGACCCTGTCCCCTGGTTCCTCTATTACTTGTCTTGTGTACTTTTAGTTATGTTTTCTCTGTACTGCTGTCAAATTTGCTTTACTTTTTTTTTAAAATTTTTTTATTTTTTTAGTTTTATTGCTTAAAGTATTACAAAGGGTATTACATATGTCTCCTTTTTCCCCCCGCCCTTGACATGCTTTCCATTTTTTAGCTTAAAGTGTATTAAGCCTTTAGGAAAAGCCTGGACCCCTTTCCTCCTCATGCCCTCCTAGGCTAACGTTAGAACTCACTGCAGGTGTCACCTTTTCCAAAAGGCTGCCCAAGTCTCTGTTTTCTCCTTTTATCGCATTCTCATAATACAGTGCTCTAATATATAAGCCTCTTTGCTCTTCCCAATAGAGTATAAGATACCTAAGGAGGAGTATTGAGAGGAACAAGATTGAGAGGAAGAGAAAAACTCACAAGCATGTCAAGCTTGCTGCCGGCCGCGAGTTGACATGTTTGAAGGCATGGCGGCTCTCTTAGTTCACAGAGCTACTGGTTCCCAGTTTTCTCATCATGTCCTCAAATGCCCCAAAATAGTTTTGATTAAGGTAAATATAGCTGATGCCCAAACTATGGTTTTATATTTTGTCAGTTATACTAATAGCGTTAGGAGATATGCCCTTATTTTCTTTCCTTTAGAAGAAATAATAGGTTAGCTTGTTTTTCAAATGAACAAACTGGTTTGCAGATGTGTTTGTAAGGAGATGATATAAAGGTTTTTTGGTTTTTCCCCCCTATACCTGATAGTAGATCCTTGGATTTTTGCATGAGACATTTCCCCAGTAACTGCCCTTGTATTTAAAGTAACTTTTCTATCATGACCCTTATTTTATTTTGAAAAGCAAGAAACACATTTATGCTAACTGATAATGTCAATTACTTATCCTTGGCATATGTCCAAAATAAAGAATAAATATAACCTAGATATGTGTTTTTGACGAAGCCAGATATTGGATGGAATCCTGGCTCCGCCTTTTACTGACTGCATCACTCTGAGTACATTACCTAAACCCTATCAGTCTATGGGCCTCATCTGCAAAACGGGGATAAAATCAGGGCCTTCATCCATGGAGTCTCAGCGGAAAAGAAATCCAATGAGTACTTAGTACAGTGCCAGGAAACTTGGATGGTCACAGTCACACAAAGGCAGCAGGCTGTCCTCAGCCCCCAAAGCTACATGTGGAAAACACAAATTCATGTCTAAGGACAATGAAATTCTCAGTGACTATCCACTCCCCTGCAAGTGATTTCTTAACACTTACTTAAACATACCAACTTCTAGGTGGGAAAAAGTGGAAGTGTTCATTTCAGAAACACATAGAATGCATGAGAAGGATATGGATACGCCAGAACTACCACTTTGGTTGATGGCATAGAATAGGTGTTTGGTTTATCTTATCTTTTATCTCATGTGAGAGGAATGGACATATTTATTGCAAAAAGCAGTTGTTAGACATGCATATTTAAATGTAACCAAAAGCGAGGTGGCAGACAAGATAAATTTAGTCAAATTAATGCACTAATAACTTATCCTCAGAAAATGCAAACCCCTGTGGTAGTTCTCTTTCTGTTCCTACAAATGTAGTTAAAGCATTGGTGTTGCAAGGAAATCAGATAACTGGAATTGAGAGCAACCTGGAATATGAGAAAAGAAGCATTGAAAATTGTATTTTTAAGTTCCTCTCTCTTCTGCTTTATAATGAACATTTGTATATCTATAAATCCAATTTTCACTTCCCCTTCTTATGAAGCTAACTGATAGATCTTATGTCTTTACCTTCATTTAAAATATCTACTATTATCTTTAAAATTTATTTGCTTCTCCATTGTTTAATCGGATGGTCACAACATCCCACTAATGTGCCATGTTGACTAGTGCATGAGCTGACTGGTTTGGTAACAGTTCTTGTCACAGTAGTGATGCCTTTTTCTATCAATTGCCACAAGCGAAAATTAAGCTCAGCAGTTGCAAGCCTTCATATTCAGAGAATGTGATATATACTTATAGAGCTAATCGAAGTCCACCATATTAACTCCCTACTTTTTTCAATCCTCATCTCACCAAGGACATGCTTTTATTAATTTTGAGAGAAAGAAAGAGAGGGGGAGAGAGATGTCATGGTTGCCTCCCATACATGCCCTAACTTGGGATTCAACCCATAATCTTTTTGATGTACAGGACAACTCTCCAACCAACTGAACCACCCGCCAGGGCATTAACACCATACTTCTCAAAATGCACTTATATTCTATTTTGTTTGTGATAGTTGGCAATATTTTCCCTTCCTTTGTGAATAACTAATCCTCACCCTTATTGAATATCTTGTTTGAGAGTAGTTTAACACTTTTATTTCATCTCCAAATCTACATAATCTATTTTTACATCCTCCTTATTTATTTCTTTTTCTTTTTGTCAATAAAAATACATCTTTGATATATATTCAGGCTCCTCATTAGTTCAAATAGTGTGAAGTTGATTAGACTGTGTCCCCAGTATTGCCTCTGATGGAAAACTAGCCCAAATGCAGGAAGAACAGTGCCTAGACTTGGCCTGAACCACAATGAAGCTGTTATAGTGTTCATTGTATTTTACATTTGAATATGGATGTAATTGCTACACTTTATTGAACTTTTTAAAATTATGTTTTCCCCAGTATAGCTTCAATTTTAATCCAAGTTGCATAAAAATTCATTATTTTGTTTTTTAATAAAATTATTAATTGTTAACATTTTACTTAATTCATTATTTAAGCTTTTAGTAAACATGCCCCCTGTCTGCTAATCTGAAGTTATATTGGCCCTGGGTAAGCAGTTTAATCTAACCCATACACCAAAGTTTATAACGAAAGTCTAATTCATACACCAAGGGTGTAATTCTACCTTCCTCTTCACTTGCCCCTCAAACATAAACTAAAAAAGAAATGTAAAGCATCGTATAATATGTTCTTATCTCTATTCTGTTTTTTGTTGTTGTTTGTTTTTTTATTTGAAGAAAAATGATTTTAAATATAATAATGTTACATGCAATAAACAATATCTCAAGAAAAATGATTTTAAATATAATAGTGTTACATTCAATAAGCACCAATTATTCAAGAAAAAATGATCTTAAATATATTATATTTTTTACATGTAATAAATCTTTCTGTCCACATTAATATTTCAAGAAAAAAATGAATATAAGTATAATAATATTACCAAAACTCTCTATTCTGCATTTTACTATGGGTCCCCTTTCTTTCATTTTGATTTGTTTTATTATGTATGACACCCCTTACACTTTAACTAAACCTACTCAACCCATAATAGTGGTTTTCTTTATAGTTACAAAACACTTGGAGGTCAGTTTTCTTTCTGTGAAAATTGGAATTCCTATTGGAAGGTAACTTTCTCTTCCTTGGGGTTATCAGTCTTCATAAACTCATCAGTTTGATTAAGATTTTAGACCCTCTCTTGTGTGCTGTCCACATGGTTGAATATTAATAGTTATCTCAGCAGATAAGAAAGCAGAGAGCAAATGATTCTCTATTAATAATCCACATTAGAACAATCCTGAGAGAAGGGAGTTCCCAGGACCCTTACAATTCTTCTTATTCTTGGGCAGCACACAAGGCAAAGAAGCTTATTTGTGAGTTCCTGGGCAATTTTAAAAGAGTGGTATAGAAATATTTTTTCCTCCTACAGATAGTCTAATTACAGATTTAAGTGATTAAATCATCACTCTCTCTTCTTGGGAATGAATGGCTAATTAGTCAAGCTCTTAGTAAATTAATGTACACTTGAAATTCTGTCAGCAGGAGGAATTCAAATGTGTGCAGTAGAGGTCAAGGCTGGTAACATATACTATCTGCTCCCTTGAAAAAAAAATTGTACTTTAGGATTAAGTCTAGCCACAGTTTAGGTCATGAAAAGGACTACTAAAAGAATGATCTCAATTAAAATGAATCCTCTTAAAAGTGCCCCTAACTAAAGTACTTATGTTGTAATTTTAGATAAAATATATTGCCTTGTTTACTCACATATGTAAAAATAGGTGTAGATAAAAGACTAGAATGAAATTCATTGCAACATTAAAGGAATTGTCCCTGAAGCTGAGTTTGACAGGGAATTTCCTGCCTTATACATATGTATTTTCTTTTATTTACATTGATCCTGCATTGAGTTGTGATTATTTAGGCATTGCTTTATATAATATATTTTAAATCAGTGAAATCATAATTTAAAAAGTAAAAGGCACTTAGTATTTCAATATGTGTGTGTTTATATGCAATATTTTAAAATCTTGATTTGAAATTAGGGGAGTGATTCTTAATAAGGGATAATAGAGGTATACATAAAAAATAGAGTGAATGGTTGTTTTAGGAAATGGCATAAAAATGCTAATGATTTGCATAAGCACCGGATGCAAGATGCAAATGAACAGTTTAGAATTAAAAAAAATTATGTAACAGACTTCAACACCATGGAGCACATTTTAGATCAATCAATATCTGTTGGAACAGTACCCAGATTCTATTTTAAACATCATAATGATACTATTCAAGCCTCAAGTGGTGATTGAGTGTGTGGGCTGAGGCAGTGGCAGGCACTGTGTCTTAAAGGAGGTGAAAATGATCAGTCTTAAAGGATGAGGTGTAGACTTGCATGGGGGTCATTTTCATGTGAGCATTTCTATGTATATATGTCTGTGTGTGCATGAGCTCAGGTGACAGTGTTTTTGGATCTCTTGGGAAGACGAGGGTAAACAAGATGTAAATGCAACTCAGTCTCTGGTGAGCTCAACTGCTATTTGGATGTGCCTTCACTTTTCCGGTTTTCCCAATGGCAGCACTCTCACATTTTGGGCTGGAGCCTGTGCTGTGCTTTGTAGGATGTTTAACAGCATCCCTGGCCCCTACCCATTAGATATAGTGCACCTCCAACCCATCACTGCACTAAAAAGTGTCTGGGGACATTGCCAAAGTGCCCTGGGGTAAAAATATACCCGGGCTGAGATACATTGCTCTACCTACTTACAAGAGGTGAACTCTTTCTGGGGGAAACACTACTGCCCAAAGGCTCTTCAGTCTTTTCATATGCCATGTCTGACAATCAAAAAATGAGAATCAGGACCAAGGAAATAACAATAGACAATAGAAACAAATGCCTAAATGACCCAGTTATTAGGATTATAAGATACAGATATTAGAATAATAACAAATATATTCAAGAAAGAAAGTCGCAAGATGTCTAATTAGATGCCTAATAACCAGTATATAGCACAGAGCTAAAAAAAAAAATGTGTGTGTTTTTTCTGACTTTCACTCATGGTGGTTTGTTTCCTTATGTGTGCATGTGTTGTCTTCAGTATATGTGCCATCAAAGAGAGCACACATGTTGATCTTCAACTGTGAGCGTATACATGGTTTCTCCTAAACTTTGCAAAATTTAAATCTTAAATGCAGGACACTTTCCTTCAAGGAGTATTTGTATCAGTTTCTTACAGGATATTACTGATCTTGGGTCTCTTTAAGTCCTAGTCTCAGGAGTCTCAAGTTCTATTTCTCTACTTTCATTCCTTAAGGTACCCCCAGGACCCCTTTCATGGGAGCTTATAGGAATTGCTCTTGGTCTAGCTCATAGTTTTTGTTTTTGGGTATTTGGAAAATTATATTTCTTCCCATAAGCCCAGCAATGGAACAAACACTTTATTTTATGTACAGATGTCACTTGCTCTTCATATTGCTGTAACCTAAATCCCATATAAAGTGTACTTGATTGGGGTATGTAGTTTGCAACGCTATTTCTTAAAGTGAAAATTAATTAAAACACATTTAAAATCACATTTTAACCAAAAAGTAAATAAAATTAAGTGGAGGATAAACCAGAAAGTAAATAAAATAGAAAATTAAGTGGAAGATAAACAATACACTTAGATTTGGGAGCGAATAAGTTTAGAATGTTTACTAACTACTAAACTCTGATGTTATGATTTCTCTACCCATTTTTCTTCCACAATGCTTTGGCTATTTTTTCCCTTTACATTTACATCCCATTAATGGTATCTGAATACCTAGGGATGCATTCAACCTATAGATCAATTGTTGGAGAATTAACAATTTTTGTTGTTGTTGTTGTTAATCCTCACCTGAGGATATTTTTCCATTGATCTTTTAGAGAGAGTGGGAGAGAGAAAGACAGAGAGAAACATCGAAGTGAGAGAAACACATCAACTGGTTGCCTCCAGCATGCACCCCGACCAGGGCCCAGGCCAGGGAGCAGCCTGCAACCAAGGTATGTGCCCTTGACCGGAATCAAACCCAGGACCCTTTGGTCTGCAGGCTGATGCTTTAACCACTGAATCAAACCTGGTAGGGCAACAATTTTAAGGTTCTAATTTATAAATATGGTACACCCTTCCTTCTATGCTTCCCGTAAAGCAGTTGTCATTTTCTAGCAAAAAAAATATATATATATATGCAAATGAAAATTCTAGTGGAATTCATGTAACACATCATGGACTAGCAACCAATCCTTTGGACTCTCTGGCAATCAGATGTATTTAAGTCAAAGATAACTCAAGACAAAAGTAATCAGGGTCCTCTAACACTGCTTTTTGTGTGATGTGGAGCTTATCATTTTTTAAAGCATCTCACTTAGCCTTTTTTTGTTCTCTGTTATTACCTCATTTCATTCCCTGAATAGCTTTTGTGGTATGATGTTAACTATTATTGCTAGGACTGATTGAATAATTTATTTCTTTTGATACATCAGGTGAAAGCAAAAGTCATTTCACTGCAGAGCTGATACTGCAATTTCCTGTTACTTCAAAGAAGACATTGCTTTTCAGATAACGGCAGGAACGTCTTTGACAATTAACAATTACATGTGATTTTGTTTTGTTTTGTTCTTATGTTCCATATTCACTTCTTTGATTTTATTGAAGATTTGAATGAGAGAGACACATAAGCACAGTTTAGCTCATGATATAAAGGCACCTAAAGAAAGCTCAGGTTCTATTTCAAACAAGTCATTATTTATCTTACATTTTCTTTTCTTTTTTTTATTTTAATCTTCACCCAAGGGCATGCTTAGCTAGAGAGAAGAGAGAGAGAGAGAGAGAGAGAGAGAGAGAGAGAGAGAGAGAGAGAGAGAAAGAAACATCAATTGGTTGCCTTCCTTAAGCTGCCAGACTGGGGATCAAAGCCACAACCCAGGTATGAGCCCTGGCCAAGAATCAAACCACCAACCTTTTGGTACATAGGGCAATGCTCAACTAATTGAGCTATTCTGGCCAGGCTATCCTACATTTTCTACGGTTAAGAAGTTGTGAATGCCTACATAAATGACCTGAATTTCAAAACCTTTATTTTCTGACTTTTTTTCCATTGCCAATATAGAGGATCACATGTATTTGGGTGTTATTTTTCTTTAAACACCTTCCTTTTCCCCCTTAATTGGAAGCGTATTTCCCCTCTTTCTTCATCTCTATACTACCCCTTTGATATTCTTACTAAAACAAAATGTTTTATCTGATAGAATCCAAGGAACACAGAGGACCCTCATTTATTTGGTCATCAGACAGTTTTTCTAGTTAGCTAAGTTTAGCCATTGAGGTCTCCATGGTCTCTTCTAAGAATAAATATTTAATTATCTTGAAATAGTGGAAAAGATGGGCAAGTAATTTTTTTCATGTCTTCCCACAGTCTCTGATCTTTCCTATGACTTTTTACTGCTCTCTTTGGCCTTTACAAGTAATATTTATTTGTATATAATTTGAGAATATACGTATTTCCATAGATCTGGATCACTATGGTCCCAGTAAGTCCTATTACTTGAAATTGTATTTCTATGCTTAACTACCTTTACTTTGTAGTCAATAGTAGGAAGTATTTCTGTCTTGGTTTCTGTATTAATGAACATTTTGAGGATAAGTTGCTCACATGGAGTTTCAGCATCCTCTAATTTAAATGTACATATGCACCTACATCCTCGTGTATGTATACACTTACATGTATAAACTATGTTCTTTCTACTGTTTTATGATTTGGGGGAATCAATATTGGTAAATTTAGAAACAAAGAATAATAAATAAATGATCAGTAGAAAATATTGTTTTATAGAATAATTTTTCTTAATTGTAGAAAATTAGCTTGTTGATGGAAAATATAATGTTTGCTGTTATATGGATTTCACTGTTCAATTTTTAAAAAATGAATCTGCTAATTATTCCTGACTAGGGGCCCGGTGCACGAAATTCGTGCACTGGGTGTGTGTGTGGGGGGGGGGGGGGAGTGTCCCTCAGCCCAGCCTGCCCCCTCTCACATACTGGGAGCCCTCAGGCATTGACCCCCATCACCCTCCAATTGCAGGATCGGCCCCCAGCCCAGGCCTGATGCCTCGGCAAGAGGCGTAAACCCCCATCACCCTCTGATCACCTGAGCGGCCCCTTGCCCAGGCCTGACGCCTCCGCCAGAGGTGTCAGGCTTGGACAGGGGACCCCCATCTCGCCCCGATCACTGGCTCTGGCCCCCGCCCAGGCCTGAGGCCTCTGGCCCAGGCTTCAGGCCTGGGCAAGGGGACCATCATATCCCCCCAAACCCCAGTTCCGCCCCCCGCTCAGGCCTGATGCCTCGGCCAGAGGAGTTGACCCTCATCACCCTCCGATCACCAATCACCGGATCGGCCCCTTGACCAGGCCTGAGGCCTCTGGCAGAGGTGTCAGGCCTGGGCAGGGGACCCCCAGCTCCCCGCGGTTGCAGGCTCCGCCTCTGCCCAGGCCTAATGCCTCTGGCTGAGGCGTCCGGCCCGGGCAGCGGGGACCTGCAGCTGCAGCAGCCCCGCGATCGTGGGCTCCGCTTTAGGCCCAGGCAAGGGACCTCTAGCTCCTGGGACTGCCAGCTTCGACTGTGTCCAGCTCCCATCGCTGGCTCCACCCCTACTTCCTGCTGTCACTGGCCAGGGCAGCAAAGGCACCTGATTCTCCGATCATGGCTGGGGGGCAGGGCAAAGGCGGCCCCAGGGCCGCCTTTGCCCTGCCCCCCAGCTCTTAGCTCCCCCCTGGGTTTCCGATCACTGTCAGTGGCAGGGGGCTTCTTCCTGCTTTCCCTTTAGCCTCCCTGCATTGTGCCTACATATGCAAATTAACCGCCATCTTGTTGGCAGTTAACTGCCAATCTTAGTTGGCAGTTAACTGCCAATCATAGTTGGCAGTTAATTTGCATATAGCCCTGATTAGCCAATGAAAAGGGTATCGTCGTACGCCAATTACCATTTTTCTCTTTTATTAGATAGGATATGAAAGAAAGCTCACACTTGCTTTAAATCAATTTAATTAACACTGCTTCAATGTGTACTAAGGAAGTGATATATTCACTCATACTTTTGAATTTCTTTAAGTAACAAAAACCAAGAATTTAAATGTGACTAAGGCCTGATTCCACCCCCAAAAAAGTTCATCTTCAAGAACTTTTTATAGAACCATTTCTCTAATTATAGCACACAGAACACTGTCTTGAACTGGTGAATAACATTTGTTTCCTGTGTCAGTCTTTTGGCATTTATCCCGTAGACATAGAGTGTTTCATGGTGAATTACAGTTGCATGTATTTATTTATTATCTAGAATGGAATCATTAAAGCCCATACCAGGGATGGGTCCATGTGTGCTATGATTTATGTTTGCAGAATCCTAAGACCTTGTTTCTGAAGCAGGTACTGCCCACTGTCCAGTCAATGAGTTTACTAGGGAGGAAGAAGATTCTTATTCTAATTGATCGTGGCCACTTCATGATGGGCACATTAATTAATTACTTAAGCTCCATATTTTCCATCTTAGTTCATTCATTGACTTTTTAACCCTGGTCTTGTCACTTAGTTTTTTAGTTACTTGGTAAATGAATATGATATTGCCACCTAATTGTATTGCCACCTAGTTATGATATTGCTAACTATATTTATCTAACTTATATTTGGAAAAAGTGAATCAAGCAATTTCAGTTTTTATTTTAGAAACTATCTTAAGGTTGAAATAATGAGATAATCTAATTTAGAGGTCTAATAGACCTCCTCTGTGATATTTTTCTCCGTATCTTAGGAAACCTTTAAGGAAAAGTGAAGCCTAGTGATCTCATTTTCAATTTTAGACATTCTGGGGCAGACAACTGAAAATTATATTAGCACAACATTTGCTTAAATGTCTTTTTTTCTCTCACATAGTTCATGATTGATCACTTTAATCCTTTTGTACTAAGAAAGCACAAACAGAAGGATTGACATTTATCTGTGTCTTTAAAAGTCATGAGCAATTCTTCATTGGCTAGCAATTGTAATGTTGAGGTGGCTTAAATTATGTCTCACTGCCCATTTTGAAATGGAAGGTGAAAGGTGCCTCTTTCACTTTTAAATGACGGAAGATTACTTGATTCTCAAAAAAAAAATATTTGAACTTGGATGAAATTGTACAGAATATTATAGTTCTCAAGTGCTTAATTCCTTCTCATAGAAATTTCAAGGGAACCTAGGATGCATTTGGCAGGAGCTTTTTCTAGTGCAATCAGGTTGCTATGGTAAACCAATTATTTTAGGCAAAGGAGGACTGTGTTAGTAAAGTGCTAATCTCTTTTCTGTTTTATGTGAGACTCTAATTACTCTCCAACTATTGAGCATGTACTGCAAGTGTGGTTTTTCCCATTTTAAAAAGTGAAAGAAAATAAGGTCATGGAGAGTGTGCCTGCTGTTACCGTGCTGGCAGGTTCATTTGATCATATAGTGCTCTTCTTAAACAATCTCATTTTAGATCAGGAAATGCAGTTGTTTTTAGAGAAATGCAATGAGAAAGAAGAGGTATGAATTTTATGTGAGCAATTGAAACCCAAGCCCCCAACATGTTTTTATTATAAAAATATAAATAATATCTATAATTTATTAAATAATATTAGGTGTTAGGCCCTGTCCTATGTACTTTATATGTATTACAATAATTAGCTTTTAAAATAATCTTATGTTATCATTATTATTTTACTCCCATCATGCAACCATGATAAAGGAGGTTTGATTTACTCTTCCAAAGAAACACATTTAACATTGTGTGTGTCAAGATAAAAATCCACATATATATAAATTCATAGCCCATGCTTTTAGTTATATCTGTGCCATAAAATTTATTAGTTTTCCTCTTTGCCCCATTGACGTTTAACAGACAATTTAAGACTCACTCCCAGGTCACCTTTGCCAGGGAACTTCTCTAATCCTACAGGGTGTGCATACTCGTGTATTTTACCTTTATTCCCTCTACTATTAAACATTTTAAATGTCCTACTTAATTTTGTATATTCAGCATCTAGCACAATACTTAGCCCCTAGCTGATATTCAAAAGTGTTTGTAGAGTGTATGACTAGAGGGAGTGATCAAATCAATGCAGTTTTCAAGGTTGATGAGCCTTATTCTTGAATCAGAACACATATGTGTTCTCTGTAGTGTAGTTTGAAGGAAGTTAAAATCATTTTTCCACACCTCAAATGTGAGCACAGAGGATAGAAATGATTTGTGATTGTGTATGTGCTGTATTTTTACTTATGGCTTCTGGAGATGATTTCAGTTTTTAGCAGTCATTGTTCAGGTCCGCACATCTACCATGTGGTGTCTGAAAATTCCAAATATTTACTCCTTTACAAATGCCCAATGATATGACTGGTGGTAAAGAAGAGAAGATTGAGTTGGTTGTTAACATTTAATGAGCTATGAGTTTATCCATTTAGTCAATCACAGGATTCTCTCTAACTGTTAATTCTTGGATTAGGATGTAGTGTCCCTTTTGTTTTTCTTTGTATCTCCCTATCTAGCATATAGTCGCTGCTAATTTGAAGGCTCTGTCCTATAGAAATAAGACATTATAAAGAGGAGTTTGAAGAGAATGAGGGAAGGAGAAGACAAGTCTAAAGATTGAGAACTTTGTAATGGTTAAAACTGTGCAAGAAGAGGAATCCAAAAAGAAAAGACATAAAAAAAAGGAAAGGAGAGGGCATGTATGTGTGCATGTGAGTGCGTATGAGAGAGAGAGAGAGAGAGAGAGAGAGAGAGAGAGAGAGAGAGAGAGAGAAAGAGAGAGTTGGAGGAGATGATTGGGGACAAAGAGAAGAAGTAGAGAAACAAGAGGAGAAAAAAAGAATGAAAGGAGGAGGAAAAGATATATAGCCTGAAAAACAAATGTTGTCACCTTCACAGTTTCATATAGTTGACCTGTACCAGTGTTAGAAAATTAATCTCTACCAGAGATAAACACCTTTTCTCAGACAATGCTTTGACATATCTCACCATTTTCATTAGCAAAGAGTCACACAACCATTCCTAACTATTAAAAAGGAAAGCAACAATAGGTATAGAAATGATTGAGGAGTACCCCTTATTTACTCTGTGACCACGAGAGATGACCTTTGGATCCCTTGTTTTCACAATGTGACCTCAAATAAGACACACGTTATCTCAGGCACAGAGGTTCATTTTCTCTTCTGTAAATTGTGGGGCTTTTCCTCCCTGTAAATTGACTTTTCCATCTCCAACAGTCTCCTATTTTGTGAAATAAAAAATTATTATTTCTACTGTAATTGCACTCTAGCAGTTAATAAGAATAAAAACTAGTGAAATTCCTCAATAAATTTTTGATCTTTTAATTTATAAAAATGAAAATGAGGCAATCTACATTTTATAAAGTTATCAAGCTACTCTTTCTTTATCTCATCTTATAACTTAGTGATATTGAGTTATCTTATATATAGAATAAAATTTTTGCTTTTCTTACTTTAGTGTTTTTGAGTTGTTGTTTTGTTTGTTTATTTGCTTGGCATGTGCCTTGCAGCATCTTGTGGGCAAAATCCAACAAACAATAAATGAGGGTTCCTTCCAAGATATATAAGGTAAAATCTTATTAACTTAAAAGATCTCAGAAATTTTATGTATTTTAATTAAACCAGGTGACTTCTCAACAAAGCATAGTTATTTTAAATGTGTGGATTATTTCCAGGGGATTTACTAAAAGATAAAAATAATTCACCATTGATAGTAATTATCATGTATTATTTGTATTGTGAATGATCCATTTTTTGTCCTTGGTCTATTTTTCTTGTAGGTGTACATCATTTCTTATTTACATATGAGGCTTACATATAGTAATTTTTACTTATCTGTCTTATTTGTAGAAAAGTTTTGCCTCAGTTCATTGTTTATTTTTAGTCTTGTGCTATTTGTTGCTTTAAATAATTTAAATATCATATTTTATGGTTAAATTTATCAATGGTTAAATTTATGTTTCTGGTTTGTTGTCATATTTAGTCTTTCCTATCTTAGGGTTATGAAAACTCCCACCTATATTCCTGTCTAGCATTTTATGTCTTAAATTTTTACATTTAAATGTTGAATCCACTTGGAATCTATTTAGTTATAAGGAGTTAAGTAAAGAAACTGATTAATTTTGCAACATGGCCCACCAGTTATACTAGCCTTGTTTCTTGAAAAATCCATCATGCCTAGAAAAGTATATGGTGGGTTAATTTATAGCATTAGGAAGTTTTGTAAAGTAATCACACACCAAACCATGACTGAGGTGCAGAAGTAGAGTGAAGCCAGAATCCCAAGAGCAACCTCTTATCTCTTGCCACATACCCCTCATACCTCCCCCAAAAGATGACCATTATTCTCACTTTCATGGTAATCACCTCTACACCTGTCTTTAGTTGTCCAGCTAAGCATATATTCCTAAACACTAAGGTGTTTGGCCTTGCCTGTTTTGAAATTATATCATCTAACAATATGTATTATTTGTGGCTGGCTTCTTACACTCTACATTTTTAAGATTCAAGCATGATGGGCAACCAATGGTGCTTCCTTCATTTTAATTGTTGTAGAGTGTTCCATTTGAGAATATAATAGATATTTATCTATTCTATTATTGATAAACATTTGGGATATTTTTCCTTTGAAACTACTTGGAATAGTGTTTCTCTGGTTGGACTGGAATATCTCCTGGTACAAATATGTATGCTTTTCTCCAGGGAACGTAGCTAAGAATTGAGTTTCTAGTTTAAATATTATGCATATTGACTTTACCAGACAATGCTAAATAGTCTTTCCAAATACTCTACTAATTTATACTTTCACTGGCTGTAAAAAAATATCAAACAAAAACCTGCTTTGTACTTCCAAACCACTGCCAAACTTATGGTCATTTTTTGAATGCTTGTTTATCTGATTAGTTTTGGAAAGAATCTCATTGTGGTTTCAATTTGCATTTCTCATATGCTTAAGAGGAGAGGATCTTTATATATGTCTAGTGATCATGTGAATTTTTCATTAAAAGAAATATTGAAAAACTTTAACTTTTAAATAACATGACATTATTTCAGAATAAATTTTTATGATAAAAAAGCCAATAATTTTGCTCAAAACAATTAAGATTTTGATACTTAGAAATCGTTCTACAAAATTTGTATTTAGAGTTAATACTTAGTGAAAATAAATTGGAAATTATATAGCATATCAAAAATTACAGGCACATACCTTTTGTTTAACATTAACAATATTATCTAATCAAATTATTCATACAAAATAGGTTCTCAATAATTATTGAATTTCTTACAAGAGATATTTTTGAGTAAGTGCAGCAGGATTTTAAATTTTAATCTAATACTTGTGGCAAATATAAACACATCTTAATGATTGTGAGAAATTTTAAAGTAAAAAGATCTAAATTGAGTGAGATATATTTTATTTGTTAAAATGATTACTTGCACATAGAGCTATATACTGTGCTTCTTGTAAATGTATTGACTTTTTTGTATTTTATTTGAGTATCAAATTTGAAATGTTTAAGTAAAATATATTTTGATCAAAAATCCTAGATATCTGCCTTATTTCATTACTCTTCTTTGCTAGTAGTTTGTCTCTCTGTCTCCACAGTCTGGATGATTATTATTATTCATACATCCACTCATGGTGAGGGCTAGCATGGTTATGCACACCAGAAGGTAACTGGGGCTCAGATAATCTGGATTCTAGCACCAACACTGCCGATGTCTACTTCCCTGGCTATAGGCAAATCATTTAGCCTCAGCATGCTTGAGTTTCCTCATCTATTAAATACATTGCAGCAAGTCATGGATCTTCCTGACATTTTACAAAAAATAAATGTGTGCTGGTATGTTCTTCCAGGGAGAGATCTGGAGTCTACCAGTTATAGTTCTTGATAGCAAACAACAGAAACCAACTTTATGAACTGGAATGAAACAGGATTGAATTAGAAAGGGTTAGGCTCAGAATGCAATGCTGCACAATCAGCTCATGCAACACTCCAGCTAAGCAAGGCACTGCCAAGACCAGTCCCAGCTGCCACCACTTTTGAACTGGCCGCTGTATGTCAAGCTCACTGCCCCTGTGCCCTTGAAGTCACCCTCAAAAATCAAAGCCCTGCCAAGAGTATCTGGTGTGTCCCTGTCCTGTCTGCCAGGGCATACAAAGAGGGAATCTTGTTGGGCAAGGAAAGGGACTCTGTCTTCTGCTGAACTTGGGACTGTCTCCAAGTAGAAAAATAGACAGGTTGACGGGCAGCCAGCACAGGAGTATCTATTGCCATGTCTTTCACCAGTTTCTCAAAGGGACCATGACCCCAACACTTCTGCCAGAAAAGATAATGAATCACTTCATTGGATCATCTATCATTACAGCTCTGAAATTATATGATTCTAAATACTAATTTTCCCTTCTCCCATTCTCTACCAACTCAGAATTTCTTTAACAAGATACAAATGCAGCAACAGAATGACTAACAACAGTGTGGGGTCAGTCCTGAAGCATCTCATGATCATTTCAGTGGGTGTATAATTATGATGGTTGGCTAATGACAGAGAGTAACAGATGTCTCAAAGTAGTTACCCAGCTGAAATTTTGGCAAACTAGTCCAAATTCCTCAAACAAAAGGAATTTACTCTCTTGTATAGTCTTCTGGTGCTCTGTTATGGGTATACTCAGGTGCAGCATGGCTCGATGGTTAAGTGTGCACACTTTAACATTAATGAGCATGGATATAAATTTTGAATCTCTCCCTTATGAACTGGGTCACCATGGAAAGTAACTTGGCCTTGTTTTTTTCTTGTTTAGTAAATGATAGTGGTTATGCTAGTCTATGGGTGTTACTATGAAAACAAAATGATGGAATTTAAGAAATTATAATGTTTGACACATACTTACAGCTCAGGAAGTGATGATAAAAGCCATAATGATATTAAGGAAGTCCCCAACGCTGAACCAAACTCATTCCAAAAAAATGTTTACATGTTTATTTTTAAGTCAAAAATGATATTTTTAAGTCATGTGCAGTGACACATGCTCCATGTTAAAATGTGTTTAATGAACTATAAAATTGATGCAAAACAATCACTAAAATGTCATGTTGCAATGTACCAACAAACATTTTTTTCTTTATGTGGTGGATACACCCGAAAGAAAAATATTTTTAAATGAACACATTAGGCTAAATTTCTCAATATATGTAAATCGATTCAGTTACATTCAATGGTACCATCAAACTAAGATGAATATGAAATACCCCGAGAGTTTAATAACTGAATTAGTCTTCAAAGATGAAAGAAACAAAAGGTGGACAGTAGTAAAGGTGAATGACTTCTGAGCCAGCAATTGTCACTGGAATTGTCACTTCCACTCCCGACCGCCTTGGTGCTTGTGTCTGACCTTCAGCTCACCATAAGGGGTTCAGAAAAGTTGTTTGCTGAGCTACAAATGGTCCAGCCTAGAACTGGTCCGGAGGTCTGGCTTTAATAGTGTGCTTGTTTCCTTTGAAAGCCTTCCTGGTTCTATAAATCTCCTAATGTACGTGCTCCCCCTTTGTATTTTGCAGGTAAATGTGAATGTGGCAAATGTGCCTGCTACCCGCCGGGGGACCGCAGGGTGTATGGGAAGACGTGCGAGTGTGATGATCGCCGCTGTGAAGACCTCGACGGTGTAGTCTGTGGAGGTGAACAATTTAACAGCCTTCTGCTACTGCATGCCGCATGCTTCACCTGCCTTCCTTATTCGCCTTAACCTTTTTTTTATTGTTGAGAAGAAGATAAGCAAAAAAATAATACACAAGTCAACCTAAAAGCAATATACAGTTATGCTTGTAATGACCTTTATGTTCTTGGACTCCTGATTTCGGGCATGTGAAAGTACACAGTGCACTATTGATAAAAGGTGGTTGAGACTAAACTAAATTCTATGGGGACAGTAAAAGGCTTTGCTGCCACTGAGCAGTTTAAGATGATTTTTATTATTGTACTCATAAATCCTGGGGGAAGTAAGTATCACCCATAAATTTGAAAAATAAAACACACACATAGTAAGATAACTTCCTAAGTTTAATTACAAAATCACAGGAAATACACAATATCTCAGTTCCCATAATGGCTCTGAGACCCAAATAAGAGCTTATGAAAGCAAGAAACTGCAAAGAACAAATGAGACAGATAGAAAGTGATCAGCAAAACTGAGAGTCCCAGAGATAGAAGGTTGACAGTGTCTACCTGGTCTTCATCCAGGGGAGGGGATGGGAGCCAACATTATTCTCATAGTTCAATCTTGCAAAATCTGATGCTGTAGAGATGATATATGCTGATGATAGCTCCTCCTAGGTTTCCAGTACAACTGAGGAGCACTGGGTATGGAATCAGACTAAAAGAATATAGCTGTATTTCTTTTTTTTTAAATATATTTTATTGATTTTTTACAGAGAGGAAGGGAGAAGGATAGAGAGTTAGAAACATCAATGAGAGAGAAACATCAATCAGCTGCTTCCTGCACACCCCCTACTGGGGATGTGCCCACTACCAAGCTACATGCCCTTGACCAGAATCGAACCTGGGACCCTTCAGTCCGCAGGCCGACGCTCTATCCACTGAGCCAAACCGGTTAGGGCTATCGCTGTATTTCTTCAAGACAGTTATCATAATGCAATTGGGCATTTTATTGGATAAAATCAACATGCAGGTACAACATAGAAAAGGCAGGGACATTATCACTACCATCTGTCTAATGTCCATGTGTATCTATCTATTATCTCTCTAACCAACTATGAAACACTTGCAAGTCGACTGAAAATTTCTTCTTTCTTTTCTTTGTGAGCCAAAGTAAAGGCCCTTTCTAAGGACTGTGGTGCCAGGTGGTTTATTTCACGCAGCCCTCACGGCAGCCACCTTCAGTAATTGATCCTGCTTTCTTCATCTTTCAAATAGAAAAGTGAGTGAGGTTTGAGGTGTTGATGTCCCATAGCTATATAGCAGCAGTCCCAGGATCTGACACTGATGTTCGGTTCACAGATCTCTCCCTATACCACAGTTTCCCCCAGCGTAACATTAAACTGTTTGGACTTTATCTCACTACTTTTAGTTGAGATTGTCCCTTCACTGGTATTAGTTACCAGAAGTATCTAAGCAGAGTGCAGTCTTTTTTGTTAAGTACAGTATGTATATTGACTCACATAATTCTCACAATGGGGTATAGAAAGCCTGCCGGGCACCTAGAGAAGACCTTGTTATCATTGCCATTTTCTCTGGCATGCAGTGTCTAATGGGTCTCCTTGCCCAGCTGCTCTGGTGACTTGGTTGAAATGGTTGATGTTGTAGAAACCTCTTATACCTACACATCCTTTCACATTCCAGTGAGTACGTTTTTTGTTTTCCTTGTTATTGATTTCTTCATTTTTCCTCTTGATGGTTAACCCTATTGCTTGGAGAAAGAGCTCCAGGAGGGAGAGGGTGAAATATCTTCATGCTCATGTTTATCCTAAATAACATAGCTTGTCAATACCTTTTGTGACAACAATGTGTTCAGAGCTGTGACTGTCTGGTCTTCAGTTTTAGGTGGCATTGATGATTTCCGCTTTCTGGTCATTCTTATCACACTTGACACTGAGCTATCAAATCAAAGTGACTGTCACTCATCTCAGAAGTATTTTTAGTGTCTCTTACCCTGCGGTGCATCTTCTGTGGAGAAGCTTCACATGGATTCGCCCAAGCACAGAGGAGCACAATGAAGAAGACACTGGCCATTAGGGTTCCTCAAGCCACAAAGCGCACTGGCAAAGTTTCTGTGTTTCTCAGTCTATCTAAAAATGCCCATTATCATAAGGAAACATCTCTCATTATTTAGCAATATCCTATCATGTATGTAGCACAAATTTAATCAAATCAGCAAATACTTACTGCATACTTATTCCACATAAAGCCCTGCATTGCCCTTTAAACATATATGCCCTTAAATATTTTTAATCACTTGATGTCATTACCCCTGACCTATATGCTAGCATTCCTCTTGGTTCAATCTTAAGGCCATAGAAACTTGCTCTGTCTCCAACCATTCCACATAAGCGATTCTTCCTGAGTTTATTAATTATTCCTAGCTGCCCAGTTCCGAGTTGATTTTTAGTTCTCATTCTACATGACCACTTTTTAGCATAGAGTTATAGTTACCCTACTCTGAAAGCCTCATGAAATGGTCTCCTCCCTGGGCCTCAGAAATACCTTCCCCATCCATTTCTTCTCAGACCTCTCCCTTAACCACTTAATTTTTTATTCTTGCTCATCTCCCAGAGCTTACCAATAAATCTGTTTCCCTTAAAATGGATGTTGTTGGTTGCTGTTCTGCTTGCTATTTGTTGCCCTTGAGTAATCTCAGCCTCTTCCACTTGCATCTTTAGTTTTCAACTAAGTTGGAAAGGATGGATTATGAATGAACTCTGTATGTCTGATGGGAATGCTATGCTTTTGGCTTCTATGAGTGCCATGACTCTACCAACAGGCATGTCCCTTGCAGGGTTTCTGGAAGATATGCTAAGGAATTGTTAGAAAATATTTTAGCTCCTGTGGAGCATGAGGCTTCTTTTAAACCAGAGGAGTCTCAACATCTGTGCAACATGGATCTCATCTCTTTGCATCTGAGTTGTGTTATCTGAAGAGAAGGTGGTCCCCAGACCACCATGTTGAGTTGTCATCCTCATGAATCCTTGCAAGGATTCCCATGGAGAGGAAGGCCCAATATTGTCCAGCTGCCAGGATGTGGTTCCTCCCCATGTCCTTCTAAGGAGACTAGTGCCAAATGTCAATCTAAACGCAGCTGAACCTAAGAAAAGTTGCCCCTCTTGCCCCCACTGCTGCCTTGATGGAAAGGCAGCATTTATGGAAATTCATGATTGAATAATCTGAGTGAGGGGCAGGGCAGAATCAAGGATGAATCTTGATGGCTTCAGTGATTGGATGGGTGGAAGAGACTATGCTTTTATTGATCTAATTGTCTCCATTTATTGAAAAAGTGAGGGTTTTTTTCATGGGGGCAATAGAGATGGACAAACTTAAATGTATTATGGTTTTGTTCATTTTACCTGACATTGTATTCCTTATCTTTGCTTCTCCTTCTAAATTACTCCTTATCATTTTCCCATTCTTCCAAATCATCTCCTTTAGAATGCCTTTCTGAAATTATTTTATACTTCCTCCATACTGCAATACCTTCATTAAAATACCATCACATTTTATTGTAAGTTCTTTTCTTCAAGTCTATACAATTCTCATGGATATAATAAAACCTTTTTTACTCTGAAAAATTATTGTATCCTCAAACTTAGGATAAAGGTTGATGCTTAAGAACTTTTTTGAATAAATTATAAATTAAGGAAGTCACAAGTAAATTAAGGAGTAGAGGAACACATGCAATATTGACTCCAGTTTTGGATCAGAGAATTCTTCAAGTTGGAGTTAACATTTGATATGGAACTAAAATAGCTAATATTTAGAGATGTGAACATTTTAGGCCTGAGGAAGCTAAACAAAGGCACAGAGGTAAAAATATGTGATATATGGAGGGAAAATATTTATTTAATTTTCTTACATCAGAGGTTTTCCTCAGCTGCTCTTGAATCCATCCTTGGAAGGATTTTTTTTCAAACTATTTACTCATTTATCATTTACAACAGATATTATTTCCTTCCATTTATTTTACGTTGCTCATCTTTAGATATCAGGACATTGTGAAATATTTTTATATTAATGTTTTTCCTTCAACACTTAATAAAACTAAAGTAGTATAAAAAAAAGAAAATAAAAATCACCCACAAATCCACCATCCAAAAATAATACCTGATAACATTGTGTTGTATTTCCTTCTAGTTTTTTTTTTGAGGGGTAGCTCTCTTTTTGAATCTAGACTTATGAATGTTCTTTGGGTATTTTGATATTTTGTGTGGAGAAAGCCCACATTCTATGGTATGTTCACTTGCTTCAGTTTGTGTTGTGTACACTCTGCTACATTTTTTTCACATGAGATTATAGTGGGTAGAAGGAACCATTTTCTTTTAAGCAAAGTGAGAAAATGCCCTACAACAAAATGAATATGAACCTCATATTAAAAAAGACCAGAATTTGGATTCTGGCTCTGTTTTTCACTAGTTGTAGTAACTTGGAAGGACCATTTGGTCTCTCTGCCTTGGTTTACTCACGTGTACAATAAAGAAAATAATGCCCACCTATTGGCTTTATGTGAGAATGAGACACAAAGAATGAAAAGTGCCTCCTATGCGATAAGCAGACAATCAATGAATGCCCTGTGTATTCAATGCAGAGTAGAAGATTCAAGTGTCCATCACCATAACAGAACAAAACAACCCATTTAAGATCTCTTGCGGCACCAGTTACAAAATGTTTTGGAAGGAAGTCGGCATCCTACAGATCTGCATGTCTGTGTCAGGGAAGGAATGGCAACTACTTTGTTCAAAGCCTTTGGTCTCCCATCACTTGGCAGCCAGTGGTGAACGGATCTTACTACCATGACATGTGAAACTCACTGACATCACCCCTCTGGTGTGGCTTCAGAGGGAAACAAAATTGAGAACCACTAGTTTGAGTCATTTCCTCAGTTCACCACCAGACACTGGGCCATCCCTTCTATATCCTTTCACCTGGAGGGATGAACTAGAACCCCATGTATCTTCTGTGTGTTCAGAGCAAAAGGCTGGTCCCTGACTCCAGAGCAGCATTTCAGCAAACAACAAATAATAAAACAAAAAGCATCCATAAACCTACCTAATCAGCACATGCAGGAGAACTGATAGCAAGTGTTGTTTCTCTACCTTCCTAACAATAACACTGAAGATGATTAAACCAGTTCTGGCAGGCTGGGATAAATTAGCAATTGTACCTGAAGGTGATTGTACGTAATTACATAATTCTAAGCAGTTCAGTTTTGATTACACCAAATTACAACCTGAAAATGACTGGCAAAAGAGAGTCAGTATGAAGACCGTTCTCCATTTAATTAACTTATTGGAGAGTCATGTTCAATGATCATAAAAACAGATGTGGACCTTCTCAAAATATCTTTATTAACAACAAAGATTTTACGTGGCCTATAAACCCATGGATTTTTAAAATCAGATAAGTCATTGCTTTAAAAAAATGCTTTGTACCAAGTGATAGTCCTTAAGATATACTTATTTTTATTAGTATATGACTTTAATACTTCACAAAGAAAATATATCTACAGGCTGGCTTGTGTGTATTTGTTTGTAGCCTAACATAAGCTGGACCAGAGCCCTCCCTCCTGTACTCCATATACCCAGGATGAGAATAAGAAATAGACTGCTTATTGCTCGCCTTCTTCCTTCTATGCTCCTGGAATAACTGCCCATGAGTCCAATTTAAAAAACAAGTGGGGATAATGAAGAGCCACCTCTTAATCACACAATCCATTTACATTTCCCCGGGGAGTTCTTCAGCTGTAGCTACAATTGGAAGGAGCTCACGCAGCCTGAGTGTGTGAGTGCAGAGAGCCCAGCACCACGGGATTTCTCACGTTGAGGAGGACCTCGGGCCAGGTCTTTCTTAGCTGGACAATATCGGCAGTAGTGGGATTGTCTCCAAATGACGTGTCAAAATCATAGACCTCTTTTCTGAGTTTGTTAAGTGTATCAGTTAGGACTGTGGTTGGCTGAAGGGAATTTACGCAAATAAGTCTGTTGGATGTTGAGGTGACTGCCTGAGATCCAGCAACACCCCACACCCCTCCTATCTTCCTTTCCACTCTGTCCTTCCAGTATGACTTTTATTGTCATGCTCCTAGAAAACCTCCAGCTGTGTCCATCTTCCAGGAAAGAAGAAAGGGGAAGGAAAAAAGGACAAAGGGCAAAGGACACATGCTGACTGAGCCTGTCCCATTTTCTTTGGGAGACAATCACTTTCCTGGAAACCTCACCCACAGGTTTTCTCTTATATCTCAATTATTAGAGCTCTGTCCTAGGGGCAGCTCTAGGTAAAAAGGAGCCTGGGTAATAAAACAGCTTCCATATGGACATATTATCACTTCCCTGAAAAACAAACAAATAAACAAACAACAATAACAAAACAAGTGCTCTCCTAATATTAACAAGGGGAAAAAAATGTCAGCCAGGCAGAATATCATATCTGACACAATCAGTAACCCATTCATGGCCCAGTTTCCCAATTGAGAACCATCATTGCAGTGCTTTAAGGAAATGTGTCTCTGAGCCAGTGAATTTCATTGGAAAGGGTCATTGCCTAGAGCAGCACTGTCCAATAGAATTTTCAAAGATGATGACAATGTTCTAACTCTGCGTTATTCAACACAATAGCCATTGGTCACATGTAGCTGCTGAGAACTTGAAATGTGACTAGTGCAACTGAGAAACTGAATTTTTAATTTTGCTTAATAAATTTAAATTGGGCAATACAGGTCTAGAACATTCTTGGGGAATTTTTGGTGTGGGGGAAGAAGTCGGACTAAGAACAAAAATCACTGATGGGAGTAAGTATCTGGGACAGGATGGATGGCACTGGAAGTGGAGATGGAATGGAAAACTACTCACCTGTCTGAAGATTTGAGAAGTCAGGTGTCGGTAGATTTAGTGTACTTCAAATGGCTCATTAGGTTGGCTCTTCCTCCATCTTTGTTCTAGAATGATCTATTATTGTACACTTATAAGAAGATAACTTATCACTAGATTCTCTGGATTCTACCACCAAACAGAGACAGTGTTCTCACTGAAATCTGTATATTTCTACAATAGTTCTGCAACCCCTAGGAGAGCTATTCAGAGACCTACGTGGCAACAGAGTAGGGTGGGTACAGCAAAAGCTGACTGAAACTACTGTTATAGTCTTATTTTTTTAAACCAATTTTTAGGAACATTCCACTTAGTAGGCTTTGTAAATGGCCTTCTCTGTCATTTTATGAGACAACACAATCATTTTATTTTTCTCCTTCTGTACTGAATGTTCATACTTTGTCTGGCTTCTCCTCCTCTATGTTAGCCTTAAATATTAGAGTTTCTTCCTAAGTAGTTCCATTCAATTCCAAAGCTTTAAATGCCATCTTCTTGCAGAAACCGCAGCACGGATATGCTTAGCCCTACCCTGTCTTCCCACCAGACTTGTGTCAATTGCTTCCTTAACTTTCCACATGGTTCTCTTAGAAGTATCTCATGTAAAAAGGTAAAAAGAAAACAAAACCAAACACTAATAAAATGACAAAATAAAACCACTGACAATACCATTTACTGATGAAGATGGAGAGCAACTGAACTTCCATATTTTCATAGTTGGTGTAACTTCTTACAACCACTTTCAGAAACTCCTTGTCTTCTAAAGATAGACTTGAACATCCCTAAGATCCCAAAAGTCCACTTAGTCAATGCCCAATAAAAAATTCCTACAAAAAATATCTCAATCACATGAGGCTTAAAATAGCTGATTTGCTGCTCTCAACCTCTCCCTCCTAAGCTTCTTTAGCTAATAAAAAGCATCATTATTCAAAATATTTTCCAGCTTTCTTTCTGTCACCTACCACATCCAATTCAACAGTAAGGCTCATTAGCACCACTACCAAAGTATATCTCCATCTCATCTCCATTTGCTCTGCCACCATCCTATTTTAAGCCTCTATCACCTTTTTCTTGAACTATTGCAATACTCTCTCACTTTCCCCATATTCGCTTTTTCCCAACACACCTTAATTTTTCACACTTATCTGTCAAAATAAATGTATAAATTGTAAATTATATCACATCGCTCTTGCTTAACACTCTTCTATGATTTCCTATTTCTATTGGAATAAAATTTAAACTCCTTACCAAAAATAAACAGTTTGTTATGCTCTCATTCCTGCATATTTCTCCAACTTTATTATTTATTCCATTTTTCTTACTCATTATTCTTCAAACATATTGGCCTTTTTTCACTGCCTAAAATGTGCCAAGTTCTTTCTTATTCCAAGAAATTTTCATTAGCTTTCCTAGAATATTGCCTCTATGGCTGCTTCTCATCCCTTGTGTATCACGGAGCCTTCCCTAACAAGTCCAGTAAACAGCATTCTCACTATTGAATATACTAATATTCTCTCTAATGTTTCCATAACTCAAGTGCATTTGTTCATGTGTTACTTGTTTTCTTCCTATAGTGAAAACACTATAACGGTAGGTCTCTATTATGATACCTGGTACACCATAAATAGCTATTGAATTGTATGACTTAAATTATTAAAGTTCATAAAGAAGATATTATTGGAAGCATTTAATATGTTTTTAACTAAAGGGAAGTTATGTAAATGGTGAATCAAAACATATAAATACCAATGCATTTTGACTATTGTGTAGACTAGATGCCAACCTAATGCTATAGAAAGATATGATAAATGAATAAATAAAAACCAATCACCTATCCTTACATTGAATTATTCTCAATGATATTCTAAGTCAAAGGCAGAATGCCTTTCTCTGCAATAGAGATTTAATTATTCTAATTATGCCAAAGTGATTATAATTCTCACTAACCTGAGCTGGTAAGAAATATAGACATTTAAAAAGTCCATAGCTCAATGGGTTTGGTATTAGATGCTCTCTATTGCTTTTTTACTTATTGTGTACAACAGATTATCTGCCCCCAAAGATGGATACCTTTTTTTTGAACTTCTAAGTAGACCTCACTTTAAGTGAACTTTCGTTTTATTGGAGAAGTCAAGATACCATCAATTGATTGTGTGGCTTTTATGAAACACCAATTCTCTAACTTCACTCCAATTTATAGAATGTAGAAATAAAGTAGTCATCCAAGAACTGTCTATTGATCTTGAAGGGCAGTTATTTAACCAGATGACCTATAAAAATGTCCTGGATTCAGTTTACAGTTCCAAGTTGTGATTAATTTTGTAAATGAGGAGATATTGTTTAAAAAATAATCTCAATCTAAAAGTCTTTTGAGGATCTGCTAAGATTAAGGCAGTGTGCTTGGCACTCTGAAGGCTACAGTGATGGTCAGAAGTGAGTCCTACTCTCAAGGAATTCACAGTCAAGGAATAGGTTTATTTAATAAATAAGTACAGAAACTACATCCTACAAGGTGGAAGACAACCAGTGCCACCATAGAGGTGAGAAATAAGGTGATGCAGAAATTCAGAGGATAAGACGAATTTCCCTTGAAAGTATTAGAAAAGTTTTCACAGAGGTTTGAAAATTAAGCAGGACCTGGATGTGTGAAGTAGGGGAACAGAAGAACAGCATTTTTTTTTTTATCAAAACAAAAGTATGAAGTCAGAAAAGTGCAGGGGATGCATTGAGAAGAAGGAATAGGTCAACTTGGTAAGATCAAGAGGTATATGCAAGAGGAGAAGAGGAGAGATTATAAGGTTGGAAAAGTAGCTTGGCATTCTATTTCAGGAACCTAAAACATAAGGAAAGTTATAGTAGGTGCACTTCATATCATAAATATTGGGGAGTCATACAGCACTAGATAGGAAGGCTGTGATGTGAGTAGAGTGGTGTAATAGGAAGTGGTGAGCAAGAATTTGGAGAAGACATGACAGGAAGGTATCTCAAAGGTTTATGATGGTGATATGAGTGGATATGTTGGAGTTAGTTTCAACAGGACCTGGAAACTCTTGAGATGAGAGCAGTAACAGGGATTCAAATGTGATTCAAAACATTTCAAACTGGTTGACTGAAAGAAAAGTTATATCATTAAAGTAAATGGACAATGCAGAAGAGGAGCTTTTATTTTATTTTATTTATTTTTTTATTGATTAAGTTATTAAATATGTGTCCTTATCCCCACATTACCCCCCATTACCTCCACTCATGTCCTAAGAAGAGCTTTTAGAAAGGAAATTGTATATGCAGGTTGAGAAGTATCAATTTTGTATGCTAGTGGAACACAGAGTATGGAATCACAGATGTGGTACAGTCCTGTGATCATTGAGGTTATCAGAAACCATGTGAGGTGATGAATTTTTCAAAGGAGACATTATAGAGAGATAAAAGATGATTGATGATAGACAAACGGGATGCCTACATTAATTGGATCAGGAAAAAAGTAGAAGGATAAATAAACAACGGAGGAGTATTGAAAAGATAAGGAGAGACTAATGCAGCCGTGGGCAAACTACGGCCCGCGGACCAGATCTGGCCCGTTTGAAATGAATAAAACTAAAACAAAAAAAAAAGACCGTACCCTTTTATGTAATGATGTTTACTTTGAATTTATATTAGTTCACACAAACACTCCATCCATGCTTTTGTTCCGGCCCTCCGGTCCAGTTTAAGAACCCATTGTGGCCCTCAAGTCAAAAAGTTTGCCCACCCCTGGAATGTCATGAAAACCAATACCGGAAACACTTTTCAAGAAGAAAGTTCCCATGAATATCAAAGTATGCCTTCTAACTATGTAGCAGCTAAAAAAGATAGCAATTAAGAAAAGATTTCTAGTTGTCTCAAATTGATAATCATGAAATATAGAAGCAATGTGAACCAATGGAAAAAGAGTGGACATTGAAATCAGAGAAATTGGCATCGAGGTCTGATTCTGTGTGGTTGAGCTATGTGCTTTGGGGTAAAATTGCTTTGTTTCTCTGGACCTTAATTTCTTGACTATAAAATGGGGATGATACCCGAATCGAAGGGCTCTGAGATTAAATTTAGTAAATCAACATAGGATAAAAAGAGGCTGTTGGAAATAGGTCTGTTAATCTAGGTCTCTTTTGAGTTTGCCTCCCATTTGCTTTCCATGAACTTCCAGATGACCATGTGTTATAGAAAAACTTACCTGAGCTTGTGGGAGTTTAGGTTAAATTATCATGACCACAAATTGCAAAATATTCAGCATTGGCCCCTAATCCCTCCTGTGCAAAGCTGAATATAGGAGGAAGCAGATGGAATAGGTTTACTCTGAAAGTCCTGCCACAGCAAATGTTCAAGACAGAATGGTGTCGACAGGTTCAGAGGGCTGAGCAGTTGGAATGACAACGACTGTGTCCTTGATGCTTGCTTTTGCAAACCCTGGTGCTTAGCAAAATGCTCTGTTCATAATAGAGACTCGGTAAGACTCAAAGCAGCCAAACAAATAGCTGTTTTGTTTGTCCTGTTTGGAGAGATCTGGCTCTAAGGTAATACACATATTAGAAAAGGATTTTTAAAAAGGATAAAGCATTGATTGGAAACAAGAAACATTTTAGGAAGATGATGCAATCTAATGGGGTATTGGTAGCAAGCAACTAGACAGATGTGTAAGCCAATGAATACTTGCCACAAATACAATGTCGTATATGTTGCCAAAAGATAAACATCCCCCAAATCAGGAGTCAATGATGGAAACAAAAGGGGAAAAAAAGCTGAAGACATAAATCAAAGCCTCATGCTGTTTCTAACTTGTAGACAACAGTAGAGACATGGCTGAAACCGGTTTGGCTCAGTAGATAGAGTGTCGGCCTGCGGACTGAAAGGTCCCAGGTTTGATTCCGATCAAGGGCATGTGCCTTGGTTGTGGGCACATCCCCAGTCGGAGATGTGCAGGAGGCAGCTGATCGATGTTTCTCTCTCATCGATGTTTCTAACTCTCTATCTCTCTCCCTTCCTCTCTGTAAAAAATCAATAAAATATATTATTAAAAAATAAAATAAATTGACAAACTTAAAAAAAAAAACAATAGACATGGTTACTTACACTTAGATCTGTTCTTGTTAATAAGTAGAGAGGCACACAGATAAAGAAATATATTACCAGATGCCATTAACTTCTTATGGAAATTGATCTTTCATTTTTATTAGTAAACAGTAGGATTGTAATCAATAAATGCTGCAACAACGGTCAAGTGACTAGCCTTGTCCGTTGGTCTGGGTATCATGGTGTGCACCGTGAAGAAAAGCACGGAGACCCCATACTGCTAAAAAACGCAAATCACGTATTTTGTATCAAGAAAAGATGGTAAAATTCCACGTCAAATTGTTTCAAGGTTTCTTTCTCTCTTGAGTCCATCTCCTTTGCTGCATTCAAATGTACTATGTAGAGCTGGAACTTTGTTGTGAAGTTCTTTTCAGCAGTCACGTGCCCAATGACTATGCATAAAGGGAAAGTGTGTTTGCTGGATAGGAAATGAGAGCCTTTAGTTTACATATTTCTTCCTTAAACACTGTAATCAGCCGGATATTTACCATCTCCTCCTCTCTCCCCGCCCTGTGATTGCTTCTCAGGCCACGGCACGTGTTCCTGTGGCCGCTGCGTGTGTGAGAGAGGATGGTTCGGGAAGCTCTGCCAACATCCCAGGAAGTGCAACATGACAGAGGAACTGAGCAAGAGTCTGTGTGAATCAGCAGATGGCATACTGTGCTCCGGAAAGGGTGAGTCTCTCCGCCGGAGCTTGGCCTGGATCCCTGCTGGGACACATGGCTTGTACAGCAGCCCGCGGCAAACATCCCTTTCAGGCCGCACTTTGCCTGAATGAAAATCACTCTGTCCTCTGCTTGTACCGGACCTTATTAGTGTGAAAGTGAACCACGTGAGGTTTAGTATCCAAGGAAATGGAATGCATGAGATGGGTTGCATGTGAAAAGATCCTCAGCCACTTGTAGACAACCTCATTGTGAATGAAATGCAATTAATAATTGAATAAAGAAGAAAGAACAATAAGATATGCTGGGACCTGGATGGGCCCCAAAAGGTAGAGGTACAATCATTGAGTTCACCTGTGAAAGAGCAGAGCCCGGGACGGGTCTGCAAAAAACGCTCTGGAAGCTCATGGGATTCTCACTAAATGTCAGGGAGCTGCCCTGCCTGGAGCTGAATGTCAACCTCCCGCTCTCCTCTTCCGCTCAGCTGCCTCCTTGCAGAACAAACCACCCCCCTTTCCAGACTTTTATAGCTGAAGCTACATCTATCCTCCAACACCTACCCTGGGTCAGGAGTGCAGGTAAATGCTTTCTGAAGAAAACACAGTGAAGCAAAGTCAATCTGCTGAGGAGGCCTCGGAAGCAGAACTCGCCTCGGGGATGTGCCCCTCAACAGTGGCTGTCGCTACCGATGATCACTCAAGGCCAATGCTCTCCGGATGAAAGAGGCCTCTTGACGTAATTGCAAAAAATAAACTCAGATGGAGGCTGTGACCACATTTGGTGCCAGGAGGAAGGCTGAGAATGGATACAAACATGCTCATTTTAATAGCCGAGCATGTCCTTGGTTTCCAGGAATTCTGTGTTTGAGACTGGTGTTTACAGAGTTCTGGCAAGGAGGCCATGCCTTCCACCGAATGCAATCACAGCAGCCAAGCAGCACTTAAATGCATCTAAAGCAATCACTTTGTTCCCCGTTTGTTCTCATATGGAATTCATGCTAATTCCAAGTCCTAAGCAAATCTCAGCATTTCAGTTCTCAGGGGCCCTCAGGTCCTGGATACACTTGCTTTAGGTTCAAGGAGTTCTGTTGGCCCTGGCAGGCTTGGCTAGGTTGGGTGGGCATCCTCTTGTGCGCTGAAAGGTTGCCAGTTTGATTCCCAATCGGGGCACATGCCCAGGTTTTGGGCTCCATCCCAGGTAGGATGTCTTGCTCTCATATCGCTGTTTCTTTCTCTCTCTCCCTCTCCCTACCTCTCTCTCTAAAATTCACTTAAAAAACCTTTTTAAAAGAAAAAAGAAGCTCTGTTGGGAGGAGGAAGGAAAGGTTGAAAGGAAGAGATGGAGGAAAGGAATTGCCAAGGAAGAGATTAACAAAGAGAACAGTAAAGGTGGTGGGAATAGAATTAACCATCAAGGTGGAAGCTGGGGAGGAAAAAGAAATGTTATCAGGTCAGAAGGTAGTGTCCTGTGTATAAAAAAGTACTCAGAATGATTAATTTGTTTGAATTAGAGTTATTTTTTTCCCTGAGTGTAGCTTCAAACACAGAGCCCTAGCGTTTAGATACTTTTGTTGTTGTTGGTTTTCATAACGGCATTATCCTTGGAATAAGGCTATTAGCTTTTCTGAGAAACTCTACTAAATGGAACTTTTGTATTAGAACATTGGTGTGCTTGTTTATTTTAAAAATCAGCCAGTGTGTGTGTGTGTGTGTGTGTGTGTGTGTGTGTGTGTGTGTGTGTGTGTTTCCTAGACACTATAAAATCACTAACATTGTTCATAAGTGGGTCTTTGCTAGTCATGTCCAATTGCAGGTACAGGAGGAGAACTCATACACACAGCCATGCTCACCTGTGTGGTGAATACCATTCTGTCATTTCCTAGCTGAATTTCATGCAAAGAAGAGGAGTAGTTTGTTTTCAAGAAATAAACATTCTCATTAAAGTCATTACATTCTGAGGAGAGATTTTCAGCATCATAAATATCGAAAAGGCCCCCAAAAGGGGGTGAACCCAAAGGCATTTCCTCAAAACAAAACAAGAAAATCTCTCTAGCTAATGCCTTTTTCAAATTGCTTGCTTTAGGTGATGGAATAATATCTGCAGATCAATGAAGGGTTGAAAGCGTATATTTTAAACTGTGTGTTTATCCTTCAATGGGGAGAGATCTTCAAAAGGAGACTGGATGTAAAAGCTGCCTCAAGGCTGTGTGCTTTGAAGCTGGCGCTAGAGAGGATGGTGGGCAGTCTGTTTGCAGCCGCTGACTGCAGGCTTCTTTCTTCCCACTTACTCTGGAGTCATCAGTGCTTGATTCTAGAACAGGATTACAACGGTGCCCATGGAACTGTGCTCTCCCATAGGTACAGAGACCTGTGGGGATGCAGCTGTTATTTCTGTCTCCTTAGAGGGTACCATCTACCCCTTGCCTCAAGAACCACAGAAAGAGCCTTTGCTGGTTCGGCTCAGTGGATAGAGCATTGGCCCTTATACTTGAAGGGTCCCAAGTATAATTCCAGTCAAGGGCATGTACCTTGGTTGCAGGCTTAAAACCCAGCCCCAGTAGGGCGGGGCACTTGCAGGAGGCAACCAGTTGATGTATCTCTTTCACATCAATGCTTTTTTTCTCTCTCTTCCCCTCCCTTCCACTCTCTTCAAAAATCAATCCTTGGGTGAGAATTAGCAAAACAAAAAGAGAACCACAGAAAGAGTAACTCACAAAATAGACAACAGGTTTCGACGTGGTAGCAGAGAAACCTATTCCAAGTTATTTGACTGGGGCCGGGTATTTTTTAATAGGTTTCATGCACTTGTCAGAATTCCATATACTTTCCCTCAACATGGTAAATGAAAACCCCTCACCCTGATCTACACAAAGGACGTTGGAGTGTTTTCCTTTCTCCGACTAGGGGACAGGGAGGAGGAGTGGGCCTGAGGTCACCACCTGGTAGCCTGTATCCAACTGTTTCCACCAGGCGCTCCCCATGATCTGTGAATAAAGCCGTCACCTCAGGAGATGATAAAGAAATAACGTTTTATTTCTTTACAAATTTATAGCCAAGACAATAAATCACTCCATAGAAAAATTTAAAACTAGATACATTGCTGTGACCTTCATAACAGATGGAGTTGTGAGTACAATAGTGAATACTGCCTGCTGGGATGTTGGTTGCAGCATTTTGTCAGGCTTGATGAATGGAAAAGAAAGTCCACTTTGAAATGGGGCAGCTGACAAGGGTGCTTGCCCTTACACTCAAGCTGTTCATGTGAATCACCAGAGAGATGAGCTTAGAGCCAGGTTTAACTCCCTTTGCAGAATCCATGCTGTAATTCATCGGCTGTTTGTTTGCTTGAGTATTTATGTGTATCCAAGAGTACATAATCACCTTTCTAGGTCCGGGTCATCACCTCTAATATTCTTAGAGATGTTGTCTGATGATGGCTGTAATTGCATGTCACTAAATGTCTCCTTAGAACTCTTACAAAGACACTGTTGAGTCCCACATCATCCGAATAAGTCCATGGTACACACCCACCCACTCACCTATCCCTCACCTATACCCCATCCTGGCAGATTCTTCATCCCTGAAAAGAGACAAGGTAAAAGTTAGGCTTCAAAAAACCAGACTCTGACCAGTGTTTTAGTTGCCTCACCCAATATAACTGTCAGTGGGAACACTCAACTCATTTTTTGAAACTATATGAAGGGTTATTTTGTGCGAGGCATCACAGATAGGCAGATAGGTAGATAAAACAGTAGATGGAATCGGATGGAAATCTTTTTTTGCCCCCATGGCCCTGGGCAATTCCATTATCCTCCCTGTATGTCCATTTTCTCATCTTTGAAGGCAGAAGAATTTCATTTCTTTCCCTTTCTTAAGTTCTAAGGATGCTCTGAAGACAAATGAGAAAATGTGGCTGAATCCCCAAGGAATGGAAGCCACTCAAAAAGTACAGAAGGGAGATGGAAGCATTCTAACAGTCCTCATACTGAGAAAGAAAATGAATGGATTAGTGGTGTTGTGGTCAGGAATTTACCACCCTAGAGTTCCTGCCAAGATGAACCAGCTTCTCCCTAAGGCTGGACAGTCTCATGGGCACGAGTGGGTGCCAGTCCAGCGGAGCTAAATAATCGGTCATCTCCTGGCAGCCATGTGGCTTATATCTTTCTGAAAGAATCATTTTCCTAGGATTTTCCCTTTCCAGAGTAGGGCAATTTGACCCCTGCTTATTGATGAAAACAGCCATGTTGCTCTATAACAAAGGCGCTATAAAACATCCTATTAATGACCTCGCTGTGTTATTATGACATGCCATACTACTCCTAGTTTCACAAGCAGTAGAAGAATTTCCTACCTCTGAGATGCACTGAGAATTCACAAACAGGAAAAAACAACCCAGCTGGGGAAAACGCTGACGAGAGAAGCTAGTTTTTCATAGCACATACAAAAATCAACCCCCATTTTTCATTCTAAGTATTTCAGTGACTAGCAGACTTCTGAAAATGCAATTTACTTGTCAAATGGTCTAGCAATGTATCCCATATTCACTTTAGCTGAGCTGACCAGTTTTAGGGAAATACTATACAATGGCCTGAAGCTAAGCATTGGAAGTGAGAACAGTGATCAGAATAGTTCTAGAGCCAGGGGACAAGTTTAAAGATGAAATGTGATTTTTTTTCATGAATTGTGGCAAAAATTATATCATAGGAGTAATACATAAATATCATGGACATATAAAGTCATTTACATCTCCCTGTGTTGTAGAAACAAGTTTGAAATATAAGGGAGATAGTATTTTAGAAACAAAAACAGTGGAATTCTTCAAATAGTCTTCCTCCACTCATAAAGTACTAAATATGATACCTTCTGAGGATATGTTAATGAAGTCATTAAAATGCCCCAAGTTTTCATAGTTTTCCAATATTGCTCTATCCATTTGCAAAATGCACAGATGGCTGTTGAACATTTCTGTGCCTAGAGATTTGACAGAAACTGTTTAAAATTAGAATAAATAAATTTCTAAATAAAGAAACACTGTGCCTGGGTGAGATGACCAACTCTCACAGACTGGCCTGGGAGGCCCAGTTACAGGCCCTAGGCAACCAGGAGGGTACTGATCACTCATTAGAATGGGAAGTTGTCTATTTTGCAACCTCGCCCCTCAGTAAAACAAGTAAATGGAACCATGCTGCGGTTAAGTAAGAAGTTAATAAATGTAAACACAGTTCTCAGCATGTAACCAATTCTGACTGCTCCCTTACCCTGAGAAGTGTGACAAGGAATATCAAAAGTTTAATTTGGCCATTGGGGATTCTTGCAGCTAAAATGCATATATGAGTTTCCATAATATAAAATAGCATGGGGTGCTTAATGCCTGGGACACCTTTATGTGCATCCTTTCATGATAGCAGTAGTGCACAAAAGTTTCTTTCTCTAACCATTTTTTAATTGCAATGTTTCATAGAGACACTAATGACTGATTTCTGCCTCCTCCCAATATATTTTGAATTTACCAAGTCTGTTATTTTATAGAATATGCCAAAACAATTTTTCTACTTCACAGTCGTTTAAGGTGATAGGCATCTTTGGTAAAAGGAAATCACATCTAGAAAGAACAATCAATCCAAGGAAATAGAAGGAAGCAGAAAGCTATTCTTTGTGTTTATTTTTAACTTGAAAACTTTCTTTACTGCTATTGTAGATGTAGTTTTGCCACATGAAGATGTTTAGGCTGAGGGAAATTTCTTTTCTGACACTATTTAATTCCTATATTTTCTTTTCTAAATGTGCCATTAATAAAGCTGTTTCTCAGCAAGCCAAAATATCTTTAATAACCAAAAAGGAAGTTTTGAATTAGGTAGGAAGTAAAAAGAGAGGAAATGAGTGAAGTAACGGAAAAGGTGGTTGGATCAAGAGCCTCATAAAAGATGGACATTTGAGGCGAGGGATTAGAGCTCTCCTGGATGGCGGCGGGAAATCCCAAGGGTGAAACTGGGTAAGGTAAATATACATGAGTGATTGTATGTGTATTTTTAGCACTTTAATGAGCCACCCAGTAGGCAGGTGAGTCCTTACTTTAAGAAAATCATGTAAACAAAAATCCAAAATTATAAGCACAATAAATTTAGTAGTTGTTTTAATTATAAATTGCACCCTCACTTAATAGAACTTACTATTCAATTCCTTTAAAAGACAGACACTTTGAAACATGATTCAATTCAGAAAAAAAAAAATTTTGAAAACACTATATTTTGAACACCTTTTTAGAAGGCCATCTATAAAAATCAGCCACATTCTGCCCTCATTGACATTTCAACCAGACTGAGCCATGGAACATTTGCTCAAGGCTAATTGCAGCCGTCTAGATCCATAATGAAGCCTTTCAGGATAACCTTTATGAATTACAGTAAGTAACGCTCCCTTTTAAGCCACTGGCTATTCCATGAACTTTGACCTTTGGAAGGTTGGTTATTAGAAGCCGATTGCCGATACATTGATAGTATTCTACTCTAGACAGAAACCTTTAGTTGTGTGGTAACGATCAATAATACCCTTTGTGATTTCAGGTTCTTGTCACTGTGGAAAGTGCATTTGTTCTGCTGAAGAATGGTACATTTCAGGGGAATTCTGCGACTGTGATGACAGGGACTGCGACAAACATGATGGTCTCATTTGCACAGGTGCAGTACTGACCCACTCAAATTGATCTATGCCACATTTTGCAATAAAGGTGAATGACACTCAGCACATTTTGCTGTGGGTCACTGGGCAGGAGAGCTTTCATGTGCTGAAGGGCCAAATAGTAATATAAAGTACGTAAAGGGAGGTGGGCATTTCAGAATAAGCACTAACATTATTCCCAGGCATAAAAGTATGCACCCAAATTATATGATTTGGAGGAAAATTCCATATAAAGTAACTTCCTCCAATTTACACATATGCAGTTTTATATATTGCAAAAAGAACATAATTCTCTTGACAACTATTTCACTTTTAACATGGTATAGGGACTAGAATATATTTTAAACAGGACCTAGGCACCAAAGCTGTTTGATGTGTTAGTTTGTTTTTAGGGAATGGAATATGTGTGTGTTGGGGGGATGGGAATAGGAAAACAATTTAGGAATATAATCGATACTGCTATGCTGAGTTTCTGAGTCCTAATAATTGGTAATTAAAATATTTTCTTAAACAATGTATAGGGGAGATAGAGGCATATATTTATTCTCCTTGTTTTTAACTAAAGGTAAAAGATGAGTATGTGTGTGTCATTAAGATAGACATTCACGTTCTGCCCACTCCTACTACACAAGGCTCCTCTTCTAGCTATTCAGCCTATCTCACCCTGTGTCAAGGAGCTGTATGTTTGTTAGCATTTATTGTTACACATAACCTGCTCTCTACAGAAAAACAAAATTATTCATGGAAGCCCAGCTGGAGTGATAGTGATGGTCATTATTAGATTGATACTAACTGGATGGTAGCACCAAGGAGGTGCCATTAATTGTTTAAAAGGTCAGATTTCCTATAGCTGCTTAATAAGATAATAATAAGATGGCTGCACAATAAGAAAGTTTTCAGAGGATGAATGAAATTGCTTTGATTAGGAACAGTTATGTTTTATAATAACATATATTAGCTTGGTATATTTCAATCATAATAATGAATCTCCTGTGTATTTTACTGCAGGGAATGGAATATGCAGCTGTGGAAACTGTGAGTGCTGGGATGGATGGAACGGAAACGCATGTGAAATCTGGCTTGGCACAGAATACCCTTAACAATGAGAGAGGACTGGGTTCTTATTTGTCTAGGCCATTAGAAATATAAATGCAGAGGAAACCATGTATAATCACCACGAGGACAGGTCCAACAGACTGTTGTATGTTTTTCTATTTCTGAAAGCCCGGATGAAATCTGGATACCCATTAAAAATGAGTTAAGCAAACTCAGATGTAAATAACACCAGAAAAGAAATTTTCTCCTACAATTTACATCAGTGGTTCTCAACAAGGGTGACTTTAGCACCCAGAAAACACCTGGCAATGTCTACAGACAATTCTGATGGTCACACTGGGTGGGGTTGGAGGGTGCTCTTCAGGCGTCTAGTGGGTAGAGGTCAGGGATACTGCCAAACCCAGCAGTGCCCAGGACAATCCCAACGATGAAGAATTTTCTGACTTCAGATGTCATTAATTGCAGAGTTGAGGAAAGCTGAATTACATGGTTGTTAAAAATGCACATCCCTACACAAGAAAGGCCATTTTAGACTCGAAGAAAAAGAGCCTTACATAAATCCATTGATCATATGTTGCCAGGATTCCCCATCACTCAGTGTTTCCATATGGAAATGAAGACAAACACACTTGAAGTACAATGTTGGATTGGGGTGGGGGGCAGAGGCCAGATCATCAATGCTTTTAGTCATTAAGTCATTTGTCTAGTCTCACTTTAAACTCACAAAAGAAGTTCTCTTAAGATGAAGGAAGAAATTATGGAAAATGTACAATTTAACATTTTTAATAAATAGTGACATAAGTTGTTTACACTCTGTGTCAATATGTATTTTGCCAACTGAGGACTGACTAACAAAAGAATGAATTGCTATTCAAAAGCATCCATTTCTACGTGACTAGAGCATGTTTTAAACTGGACATGGGTTACATGTACAAGGAATCTGTTTTTCCCCTAGAAGTTACTCCATGGTAACTTTCCTTTTAAAAAGACAATATCTAGTTAGGTCTATGATAGGCTGATATATGTATTCATTTCTCTTAAAAGATTCTATTATTTCTAAGGATACATTTCTCACTGGAAAAGTAGGGCCATACATGGAAGTCAAGAAGAGACATTGCGATAAAATGGTACCAGTCCCACAAGCTCAGAGGATAAAAAGAAAAATCTATAAATGGCTTAAATAGAAGTTACAAATATTCACTCAGTGATAGGAACAAAATGTTTATTTTCATAATGGTGAAATTTCGCTTTGTATGAAATTCACATCAAATTATGAAAATGTACAATAACTTGGACTTCCCTTACATATTTGCAATCACGTCTACTTATACCCATTAGTTTAGGCAACCTTTAATTATTTAGAGCTAAAAAAGACCCACTTTTTATTTAATGTGGATTATATTTTGTAAAATCCTGCAATAATGTAATAAAATCATTTTATTATTGTTTAAGATGAAAAATTTTACTTGGACATTTTACGTAATGATGTAAATATTCTAGACTCATGGTTTGGACTTTATAAATCAAGCCACCAAAAGTGAGCAAAATGTGTACCTGCAGGGTTACTTAAAATTTACATTAAAAATTATTTAAGAGAAATTTAACTGATGCTGATTTTTAGAATACTGAGTGTTCTCTGACTTTAACAGATTTATAAAATTGTTAACTCTATCCTGAGATTAAGGAGTGCAACCACACCAGTTATATCTCAATTGTTCAGTGCATCAATTGAAATATCAGTCTTGTAAATGAGGGAAATGTAAGCAGTTAAGAAATTATAGATAGATAGATATCTATACATCTATATATATGCATATGCATATATATATAATATCCTTTCCTCTTCTCTAAACATTTTAAGCCTCAAACAAACCTATTTTACTGTTCAGTAGCAATTTCAGTGATGACTGATTTGATGATGGACCCATGGCATTCACTACATTATCACAGCGCAGTGACATCCATAGTCCTACTGCAGAGCTCTGCTTTCGGTGGAAAGGACCAGATAGTAAACATTGTAGACTTTGTGGGCCACATACATCTTTTTCGCATATACTCCTTTGTTTGTGTTTAAAACTGCATAAAGAAAAAAACTCATTCTGAGCTCCTGCTCCATACAAAAGCCAATTGCAAGCTGGGTTTGGCTCACAGCTGAGGAATAAATGATCAACCTGTGCTTTGATGGAACTGCCGTTAATCTCCTGTTTCCTCACATAACCCCAGGTGTGTCTTATTTTTCTTGTAATTATCTATATTTGTTATCCCTTTTCATTAACAACTACAGCAAAAGTGTTTCTCTTTTAAAAAATTAATATAAGAAAAGAGTGCTCAGCATTTATGTTTTTAAAGAAAAAGTTTAGATATGGAGAAATGTTAATTATAAAGTTCAGAATGGGATTTGTCCAAAATTTTTGACAATGAAAATATATTGCAGTCAGCTATATTCTGGGTTCCTTTAGTTACAAATTATTGAACCAAATTTTTCATATTTCTCCTGTGCGTGTGTATGTGTGATGTTTGACTCCAGCTTGCAAACATCAATAGATCTATTAAGAATTTAATTTATATGTTTAAATCGGAAAAAGTTAAACATAGCTACATATAAAGACCTACATTCTACCCTTCTTAAATGTGATTTTGTACTTTGACTTTTGATTCCATTACTAAGATAGAAACTCCCTCTTAAAAAAATGCCAAGGCCAGAGCAAATTTGTAATAGGAGGGAAAATGTGCCAATCTCATTGGCCGGTTCAAGTTTGTCCCGAGTTACAGTGAGATTAATGTGAATTGAGAATGATACAATAAGTGATGTTGGCCACAACCTTGCTTGCTTTGCAAACCATCACTGAGAAATCCTAAGGGGACTTCTCCATAGAATTCGACTAAGGTCTTAAGACCTAAGAAGAGAATCATTATACCCCATTTCTCCCAGGACTCCTTGAGCTAATTTAGATTCCTTCAACACGTTGAAAGAAATGACCACACCATCCCAGATGCAAATGCAGTCTCTGCCAGCAGACATCAGGATTAGACTGAATAGTATAGAGAAACCAGGAAAAAACCATAATTCAGCCTTTGTTTTCAGACTCTATCAAAACTTTGAAACCCAGTTCAGTATTCAAGCATCAACAGGTTCTATGTACCACTTCGTAAGCTAAGGAACTTAAGCTATGAAATGTATTTTCTCCAAAGTAACCCAATTCACATCCGGATTTTGATATGCCTACATTTAGCTGAATTGCTTTCTCCAGATATAGTCTTGTTCTGAAATGAAATTAAAAATAAATTTCAAATATTTTCACTTCTAAATTAGAGTTTGAATCAACCTGATCTTCCCTTGAAATGTTAATTCTCTGATTTAATATTTAGGAGAAAACTGTAAATGAAGTGATACATATCTAACGTTCAATACATATTTAACATGTTTTGTTTTGTTTTTTTAAAGAGAACCTAATCTGATATTGGTCATCCTGAAAAACATTTGACTGTTTTAGTGCTTTAGGTACTAATTAAGCAACTAGCCAGATGTGATAAAGAAACTGTGCTTACTCTTCAAGAGGCAATTAGGCCAGGCCAGTGTGGCTCAGTGGTTGGGTGTTGACCTGTGAACCGGGAGGTTGTGGTTTGATTCCTGGTCAAGGCATGTGCCTCGGTTATGGGTTCAATCCCCAGTGTGGGGCATGTAGGGGAGGCACCAGATTGGTGATTCTCTCTCATCATTAATGTTTTTGTCTCTCCCTCTCCCTTCTTGTCTGAAATCAATAAAAAAAATTTAGAAAAAAGAGGCAATTAGAAGGACTGTGGCAGGAATTTTATGGGCCCATTGTAGGTCTCCTGAAGTCACCCCCTTCCCCAAAACACTCAGTGCAACCTAACAATTAAAGAAAGAATTTCTAAATTCTCTAGGATTTATAATGAAATCATGCTTAGTTTCAACTTACTCTCTACAGAGGGTGGACCATTTGCATCTATTCTATAATTTTCCCAAGTAACGTTTTAGCAAAACATTTTAGAAAGCAAACATAAGAAAATAAAAATGGTGTCACTTGAAATACCAAAACCATTAAACATTAAGCATTACTGAGGGATGGGTGAAGCAATCAGCTAACATAACAAATCAGTAGAAATAACCCTCCCACACCAAATGTGCATGCAAATGGATGAGATATTAGACTTGATACAATAAACATACATACATGTAGGTACAAAACACACGGTCTCTAAATACAAATGAATTCCATCAGATTTACTATACAGAACATCAATGGTGACAGATTGCATTTACTTAATAACATCAAACTTGATTTTGAGGGGGAAGAAGAGGGTCTTATCCCAGAAAAAAACAGCAAGAGAGGTATCATCAAAGAGCTAAAATTTTCTTTGGCACGGTAAAGGGGGAAATTGAGTTTACCAACTTATTTACATGACATGTCTATATTTGTGGGTGATGCAATGCCATTTCATTACATAAAGTTGTTTGATGTTTTATAATATGCCTTCTTATAAATATTTTATTCAGTGTGTTGTATTGGTGAATATAACAAATGATATTAAACACAGAAACTGTACAAAGCAGACACACTCTCTGTATGTAAATTGAGAAATACATACTAACAGTTCTTGATATCCAGGCCCTATTACATGCAGTCCATCCGTGCTGCCCTTGTCCCGTGCAACAGATGAGACCAGACACAAAGAAAGTGATCAGACGAATTTACAAATAACAAAGACCCCTCTGCAATATGTCTAAACATATTTTGGAAGAAAGTATTTTGACATCCATTCATAGGGATAAAGGCCCATATAGACAACACATATAAAAAACAAAACAGGTGTGTACATAAATCTCAGTTATTTAGAAAATAAATATTGTCTTAATTTTAACCGTTACACAGGCTTGCAGGGGAAATGAAACCATCAAATGAGGTCTGATTACCAAAAGCAAATTGGTGGGGTTGCTTGATGTGTGTGTTGGGGTGGGGTGGGGTAGGGTAAGCCCATCTAATTGGAATTTTAAGTTAAATTACTCATAGTTTGCCACATGTTATGAATTATATGTATTCCCTAAATAATTAGTTAATGAAATTCATCTAATATCTTTTAACTTATCATGTTAAAAAAAATAGGCATTAAAATGGTGTAACAAGAAATCAAGAATGGTCTAAGGAACCATTTTTTTTTTGTATTTGTATTTTAGCATAATCAACAATAAATCTACTCAAACATTATGCTAACTTTTTATTTTATTAAAATGGAATCCGATATGAAAATGAAATAAGCATAAACAGTTAAATTTATACTAAATCTTTAATAAGCTAAGCAGGACAATATTTTAAAATGCTGGGCAAGGGCTGTCATGGAGACTTAGAAAAGCAGTGACAAAATAATTTCCCAGTAAATACAGTGCAAATGTGGGTAAATGGCGACTGGGTCATCCTCCCACATGGAAATAATAACAAGAGGCCAGGATAATGATCCCACATATAGTTTTCTATAAATGAGGTTCAGTTTGGTCTCAATTAACTCTTTCAAGAACAAAACATTGAATTTTATTAAGTATACACAGAGTTAACAAACATATTTCCAAACAGTTTAGTATTAAACATTTTGAAACTCTTTATATCCAATATTGAACATTTTGCGTAGTTTCTTCACTGTGTCGACAATATTCACGGCCTTTCTTGGTAGTTGTCTTCCCTAAGCTCAGAGTTATTTAAAAGGAAATTAAGAAAGCAAATAAAACAAAAGCAAATTGGTTGAACGGACCGAAAACCTGATGTTTGAACGTGTTGGTTTGCCTTTAATGTGATCTAGAACAATTCAACAGACTGCATTCTGAGATCGTGGCAAGGCACCCCTCCATCCCAGCCCTTGGGCAACTTGGGCCCCAAGAAGCTGAGTTAGAGGTATGGACTGGTAAAATACACAGTACCTGACTCAGCATGCTGAGCTAAAAAAAATATTATTTCCTAATGTGTCCAGTTTAAAAACTTGTCATTAAACACCAAAAATATTAAAGTCTAAGTTATAACTAAGGTTTGCTTTGCTGCTTCAGAAAAGAACACAACAGCCGCCTTGCCCATGCTCTGCTGAGTATGAGTGGAACGCAGCCAAAACCCGGGATGGCAATAAGTTCGGTTCATTAAAAATAGGAAGGATTATATCTGAAATGGATTTAGGTAGCGCACTCTTGTAGGGTGTAATTGTTGTGTGTTTTTTTTTCTCTTTTTCCAAATAATGAGGATTAGTAGATGAAAAAAAAATGAACCTTAATCAGGCCTACAAGGCCTACAGAGTTCTTTGGACCCACTTTCTCAAAAACCAGTGGGTCTTGCTCGCTGGGCAAGGCAAATGTTACCATTACCAGTAAGCTTGTGATATGTATAAAACACACACACACACACACACACACAAAGAAACTAGAGGGGGGTGTCAAACACATATCGGAGAGAACTTCCCACGGACTGTGTTTGACCCACTTCTCACCCCGGCAACGCCGACCTCAGGAGCACAGTACCTGCCACTGAACAGAGCGTATATGTGTGTTTAATTGATAGTGTGAGCCAGAGACAACACTCTTAATCTTTATGATGCATTTTGTAATAATAGGTTTAGAAGGCTTCCTGATTCCCTGATCGCTCTCCGAACTAAGCCAACTGCAACGTGTAAGATTTGGAGGAGCACAATCCCTGCAAAAGGTCACGGACAGTGGAGCGAGCAGCCCTGTAAAAACGGGAAGAAGAGAAATCCATAATAGCACAGGTTTACAGCTTCTAACTAGAAATTACTCAATAGTATTTGTGTGCTACAAAAGTGAACTTAAACACATGGATTTTGCTGAAACAGGACTCAAAAAGGATTATGGGTAGCTGTCAGCAGGCAAGGTATCGAGTGTACTTGTGAAGTATGTCATTCACATGAAGTGTCACAGTCACAGAAAAGATATTAAAAAGGCATTCCATATCTGGTAGGGCATTCCATGGTCTGAGTTTAGCTGGTTGTCCAGGTGTCTTCTTGTTGTAGGAGGCGCAACAGGTGGAGATTTATCCTCTTGCAACCAAGAAGTTCGAGACAGCAGCGAGCAAGCATCCGCTTACTTCCAGCTGCTCCTCGGCCACGGGAGCAGAAGTGTCTGGCAAGGATAAATCACTCAGCTGTGCTCGGGACCAGTAAGTCACTACACCTGTGAGGGTCTGGCTATGTCGTCTTACTTTTGTTGACTGGTTTGCCTCCATTCATTATTGCAGACGCACTTGTGCTTTTACTTGGCGTCACCCCAGCCTTCGGGACCGTTTCTCCAACGTCATGCAAAGATGGTTCTCGATACATGGCAACTAATGACAGGAAGGAGGGCACGAAGAAAAGAGGAAAAGGAAGTGTTACCAAGTTCAGTTCAAGAATCAGTGCACGCACACACCACAGCAGTTCGCCCTGTCCTTGTTTCCCTGAAGCAAAGCAATGCCAGTGGGAGGGATACCTGTTTTAAAGCAGTCATTTCCCGCCCCCAAATAGAAGATATTACCACCTTCACGTTCTCTGGCTTATATAACTAAAACATGTACATAGGTGTGCATGGATGTGTGTCCAGGAAAGAAGGTTTAAATGGGAGACATAGCCTCTTTGAGGGCCTAAGATATGAAACACACACACACACACACACACACACACACACACATCACACACACACGATGTACAGTAGGAGAATGGCAAGCTTAAATCTAATTCTCTTTGCATAGCAAGGAAAACTCAAACTTCCCTCACGCTGCACACTGTCAACACTTGAACCACTCATTCCTATTCATCTTGTCAAGTGTTTACACCCTAGATCAGTGATGGCAAACCTTTTGAGCTCGGCGTGTCAGCATTTTGAAAAACCCTAACTTAACTCTGGTGTCGTGTCACATATAGAAATTTTTTGATATTTGCAACCATAGTAAAACAAAGATTTGTATTTTTGATATTTAGTTTAGATATTTAAATGCCATTTAACAAAGAAAAATCAACCAAAAAAATGAGTTCGCGTGTCACCACTGACACTCGTGTCATAGGTTCGCCATCACTGCACTAGATCATTAAGTTACTTTTCTCTCAAGTGGTTCAAAAGCAACATAGTCACACTAGTGTCAACATCCAAGCTATACAAAGCAATAACAAAGAACTCACTTTCCCTAATCAGGGCCTTCAAAGGTCATTGTTTATATTTTTCTCTCTCGGGATAATGAAAAGAGACCCTTAAATAACTGAAGGCAACTGCGTGGCATTTTCTATTTTTATGCCTCATTTTCTGATATATTATTAAACATCTAATAAGTGATGTCATGCAAGGCAGAAGCACAAAATGGTAAGAGAGCAAGTGGGACTGACATCTGGTAAGCTCTGAGAAATTGCCCAAATAGTGTCTGGCCACACAGTTAATCACAAGAGTTCATGTGGCTTTTTGGAAAATGATTATCAGGAATCCTGGGCGAAATATTTAAGAACGACTGATTCTTGGGAAAAACTAGGTGAGTTAAAATCATCTGCCATCAGAAACACAGTGTATTAGATCCGCCCAGCCTGCTTTTTTTGGCTTTTGAGAGTTTATGATGCAGCAGGTCCTAGAATAATGTAATTTGGTTCCAGTTCATTTCATTATAATGTTGATGGGAAAAAATTGATTCCCAGCTGGGACTACTATCTGTGTGGAGTGTGCACATTCTCCCCATGCCTGTGTGGGTTTTCTCCGGGACTCCGGTTCCTCCTGCATCCCAAAGAGGTGCACATGAGGTGGGCCGGGGTGGCTACACATCCCAGTCTGAGGGAGTGGAGGTGGGTGTGAGGACTCCTGTGATGAAGGGGTGGGTCCCACCTTGGGCACAGAGCTGCAGGGATAGGCTCCGCCATCCTTGACCCTGAACTGGAATAAGTGGGTTGGAAAAGAATTTTCTTGTTTTTATTCATTTTAAATGTAGGTATAGCTCAAATTTATTTCATTGTTTAATCTTAAAAGTGTAATGGGTGTTTATTTAGAAGTTTGGTGATATTTTTGTGACCAGAAATATGAAGTGGGAACTTAACTCTTGTTTATACCGATTATCTTAAAATTGGTTTCATTAAACACGTTTTGCTTAAAATTTCAGTTTCCAAAAACTTATAGATAACATTAAGTGTGGTCTTACTGTACTTTATGAAGAGACCTTATGTTTAGTTAGGAAGAACTACCACATGCATTCTCCACGTTGGTAGAATTTTACCTTTTGCACCAATGAATCATGTGATTTTTTAGTAGCACACATATTTCAAAGTGCTGGTGTACATCAGACCTATATTAAATGACTCAGCAAGTTGGTAAAGGGGATTCATCCACAGTCCTTGAAGCACTTTCCAATTGCTTACCAATTCAGTTAGGAGACAACAGCTCAGAGCATTAACCTTGATTGTCTAGTATGAAACTGTATAAGAGATATGAATTCTCCAGAGCAGTAATGATTAATTAAGTAGCTAATTTGTCCTAACATTCCAATGATATAATTTATATGCTGCATGGGTCTTGAAAGCTTGAAATTAATTTCCTCTATTAACTGCACTGTGTGATAACCTCTGTCACTCCAATACACCCTTGTTTATTTTAGAGTACTTCTATCTGCTAATTATTTGAAAATACTATTTCTCTCTTCTTCATATATACATATAAACAACACATGCACACAACAATAGTTCAGTGTGTGATTGAAATACAAGTGATATTATTACACCACACCTTTAGACTCTCAAGATATTTCTTGTTGGTTATACAAAAGATCTGGTTTCTAGAGTTTGCTTCAGGTAAGAGAAACATAAGGGACTTTTTTGGTTTTCATTACATTTATGCAGCTAAGAAACAAATTTTTAGAAATTTAGTCAATTCTTAACTGTCCATATTAAAAAGTTAATATAAAGAGACAAATCAAGAAAGTGAACAAATAAAAATTTCTTTAGAGCTTCCATTAACAGTCTTTAAATTTTTCACTTGCTTTTAAATATTGGTAAGTCTGATGGTTTCAAAATTCATTTAAAAGAATAAAGCAAACCTGCCAGTGTGGCTCAGTGGTTGGGCTTGAACTATGAACCTGGAGGTCATGGTTTGATTCACCATCAGGGCTCAAGGCCAGGTTGCAGGTCCATCCCCTGTGGGGGTCATGCAGGAGGCAGCCAATCAATGATTCTCTCTCATCATTAATGCTTCTGTCTCTCTCTCCCTCTCCTTTCCCCTCTGAAATCAATAAAAATATTTTAAAAATAAAAGATTGAAGCAAATCATAGAGATGTTATTTTAGAACAACAGAGAAACCCTCTCATTCCTTATTTACCCTCTAATTTGTCCTATGATTTATCATATACTAGTAATGAGAATAATTTACTAATTTTTCAGACTCTGGAACAATTTTTCTTTTCCTAGATAGGCCCTGCTGGTTAATCATTTGGGTTTTAATGACTTGTTCTCGAGGCAAATTTAGTTAAGGGTGATAGGAAGTCAACATCATTGAAATTATAAAGATGGTATTAATCAACAAGAGTAGTTTTCCAAACTTAGGCAAACTGAAAGCTAATTATACATTGACATATAATGAATATTTAACTTTCAATATTTCAAATTATCTTATTCCTATGTAAAGAATATAGATTATAAAACCAATGTGGATTTTTTTCTTTATGATTAAGGCTTTCCTGTAGGAATAAAAAATAAACAGAAAATCAAATCTTCTAAACTAGTTTAAAGCGTTTATTTAGTTATTGTAGATCTAATTTTCTGTGAAAAGTAAACAAAAGTATTTAAATAGAAAACACTTGTGAAAAGCCTCGATATCAATTTTTTGTAGTTTTCAAATAAATTTATATAAAGTAAATGACACTTCTGGCAGAATCCTTGATGAAAAAGGTGCAGATATTTCTGATTAATTAACAAAAGTTTATAGCTTACCTCTGAGAATCTGATAAAAGTAAATGCCTTCACTGTTTACAGGAGAATGTAAAAGAAGGTAACACCACAACTAAGGATACTAAACAATTATGCAGCTTGGAAGGAAGATATGTAAATCAATAAGTTCTTTAAAGGACAAGTTATTGACTATTCATTTTCTGTATTTATAATAATTAATTCACAAGAATATGGTTTTACTTTAATCTAGATATAAAAATGGGCAAGTGTATTTATTCTGTAATACTCAAAACTAAGTTTTTCTAATATGCCTATTATCACAGTCACAGAGTTGTAATGTTATTACAAACTTTTAAAATGTTAAAGTTAATTAAAATTTTCTAGGGACAGAGAGGTTGGGACAGTGAGGATTTGAGACTTTAGAAGTATCAGAGATAGGGTTTTGCTGGAATTTTTTAAATTAATGGATTATGTATGTGTATACATTCTATCAATATGTGTATATATGTATCTACATACACATACAGACACAGATATAGCTATACACAATAAAGTGTACAACTCTTAAATCTACAACTTAAGTAGACACCTGTGCAACCACCATACAAGTCAAAATAAAGAGCATTTCCCGAGGGTTCCTGTGGCCACAGCAGAGCTATCAATGTGAAGAATAAATGTGTACTAAATCTGATAAGTATAATACACACAGAACACTCACCTTCCAATGGCTTGGGTAGAAAATGAGCTGCTGGTTTCGTTTTCTTTACTCTGTTTCCTTTCATAGCTTGCCCTTCTTTATTCAAACCCAAAAACCAGGCTCTACCAGATTCTTGTTGTCTGTACAGCATGGACGAGTAGATTACATAATAGTTTTCAAAAACAGATTCTTTAAACTTGCATTCAGGGGTAAAAAGTTCCTGCCAAGAGAAAAGGAAGAAAAGAAAGTTAGAGGAAGGAACGGGGGTTTCACGGTGGTTTCTCTTCTCTTCTCCAGCAGTTTGTCCACCAAGTTGAAGGAGTCAGCTCTGGGGCAGGGATGGCCAGACGCACCTCTTCCTACATGCATGACTTATCCATACACTTTTCCCAATATGCAATACACAATGAATAGAGAAGCTGCTGTTATCAAGAATATATTTATAGACAAAAGTACAAGTGTTCTTTAATAAGAAAATAGAAGGCATAAGCAAACTCAAAATCTTTTAAACAAAAAGACAATGCAATCAGTATATAACCAGAAAGAAGACCACAACACAGTATTATATCCACAATACACTAAACAAATAGCAAATACCAGGTATATATTTCAGGTGTCTGTAATCCATAGGGACAGTATATGATATCCTAACAGTGGCCAGTTGTTCATTAGATCACTGATAATATAGGGTGATACATTTTACCAACGAAGAAACAAATGGAAACCCCAAACTAAAATCATAACAATCAGCTGGCACACCAACTAGCTCCTAGAGCTGAGTCCAGGTGTGCTGGCTGGTCATAGTGACAGAGGTGAAAATACTGACGCAATTCCATGGTTTGGAGCCACATTGGAGAAAAATATCCAAAGGTGCCCTAACTGAAAACAATGAGTTAAATGCTATAACTCTCAATGCCATGATCTATATTGACTGATGAGTAGCACAAAGCTTTACTATTTTATGATTATCATTAATAACACAAATACCCATAGATGACTTTTACATACCTCCGAGATTTAACCTACAAAGACATTTCTGATAGACCTCTATTAAAATTAATTTAAAAATTCAACCTCTGTAGTTCTAGGCCTGGAAAGTCACTTAACTTGTATTTATGGCTATTTTAAATAGGCTGAACACTGTGCTAATATATATATATATATATATATATATATATATATTTGCAAAAGAGAGTTTTATTGTCATTACATTTTTTTAAAATATCACTGTACTTGGAAAAATTTTTACCTTAATAGGTTTTTATGACTACAGAAGAAAAAAACTTTCATTTTTCTTTTAAAAAGTAATTTTCTATACACATTCTAAAAAAACATCCTTTACAGTCTAAAAATTAAAACTTTTAAGAGTTAAAATTATGTAACCATAATAAGGTATGTGACATTATTGCCAGTAGAAACTTTACTTCAATATTTCCCAGGAGAGTATGAATTATCAACTAGGATCTCTTGCAGGTTATAATTTATTCAGAGTAAGCCATAACTCTAACTAATTCACTGGAAGCAAATAGTTTGCCAAGAGGAAGATGCTTTTCATGACAAAAATGGAAAATCCAATGATTACTTTGATAATATCAGAATAGCCAAAGGGTAGGCTTAGCCTCCTTCTAAAGGAATTATGTAGACCTTCACGTCTTCTAGATCAGCGGTTCTCAACCTGTGGGTCGCGACCCCTTTGGCGGTGGAACGACCCTTTCACAGGGGTCGCCTAAGACCATCCTGCATATCAGATATTTACATTACGATTCATAACAGTAGCAACATTACAGTTATGAAGTAGCAACGAAAGTAATTTTATGGTTGAGTCACAACATGAGGAACTGTATTTAAAGGGCCAGAAGGTTGAGAACCACTGTTCTAGATGATTCCACCTCAGGCTTGATGATGATCCTGTTGAAATAAATGTTCTGGCCTTCTACTAAGTTCTATTTCTCCAAATACACTCTTATTATATCTCTCACTAATAAATAACAGTCTCTCCCAGTCAATCTCCAGACCCGCCTCAGAGGAAAGACTAGCAAAAGGGTGCTTGTTCATACATTTGTGGTGAGGAAATAAAATGAAACACTGTAAATCTGGCTTATCCTCAAAAAGACTAATAAATATAATATACTAGAGGTTCAGTGCACAGATTCATGCACCAGTGGGGTCCCTCAGCCTGGACTGTGCCCTCTCGCAATCTGGGACCCCTAGAGGATGTCGGAGTGCCAGTTTGGGCACGATCCCCTGTGGCAGTCCGACATCCCCCAAAGGATGTAGCAGTGCGGGAAGTGGCAAGAGGTTGGGGAGGAGCCCAAGCTGGGGCCAGGCACGGCTCATGCTCATCCCGGCCCCACTGTGCCTGCTGCTGCCACCACCGCTGCTGCTCGGTAGCGCTGCTGCAGAGGCAGGAGAGGCTTTCGCAGCTGCAGCTGCGCTCACCAGCCATGAGCCTGGCTTCTGGCTGGTGGTGCTCCTGCTGTGGGAGTGCACTAACCACCAGGGGGCAGCTCCTGCGTTGAGCATCTGCCCCCTGGTGATCAGTGTACATCATAGCTACCAGCCGGTCATCCGGTTGTTTGGTCACTTAGGCTTTTATATATATACTAGAGGCCCAGTGCACAAAAATTTGTGCACTCGGGGGGAAGGGGAGGTCCCTCAGCCCGGCCTGTGCCCTCTCGCAGTCTGGGACCCCTCCGGAGATAACGACCTGCTGGCTTAGGCCTGCTCCCAGGTGGCAGAGGGCAGGCCTAATCCCTAGGTGCAGCCCCTGGTCGGGCTCAGAGCAGGGCCAATTGGGGAATTGGGGCGCCGCCCCCTGGCATGCACAGAGCAGGGCGGATTGGGAGGTTGCGATGCCACCCTCAGTCATGCTCAGGGTAGGGCCAATTGGGGGGTTGGGGCACCGCCCTGCCACGCTCAAGGCAGGGTCGATGGGGAGGTTGTGGCGCCACCCCCTGTCACGCACAGAGCAGGGCCAATCAGGGGGTTGGGGCACTGCCCCCTGTCACGCACAGAGCAGGGCCGATCAGGGGGTTGGGGCGCCACCCTCTATCACCCACAGAGCAGGGTCGATCAGGGGGTTGGGGCGCCACCCTCTATCACCCACAGAGCAGGGTCGATCAGGGGGTTGGGGCGCCGCCCCTCTCACACTCAGGGCAGGGCTGATGGGGAACTTATGGCTCTACCCCGTCACACACAGAGCAGGGCCCGTGGGGTGGGGGGCTTGGGACGCCGCATCCTGTCACACACAGAGCCGCAGGGCGATCAGGAGGTTGGGGAGCTCTCCCCTATCAGGCACAGAGCAGGGCTGATCAGGGGGTTGGGGCGCCTTCCCCTGTCAGGAACAGAGCAGGGCGGATAGGGAGGTTGTGGCCCCGCCCCCTGTCACACACAGAGCCGCAGGGCAATCAGGGGGTTTGGGCGCTGCCCCCTGTCATGCTGATCCCGGTGCTGGGAGGCATATTACCCTTTTACTATATAGGATAGAGGCCTGGTGCATGGGTGGGGGGCTGGCTGGTTTGCCCTGAAGGGTGTCCCGGATCAGGGTGGGGGTCCCCAGTGGTGTGCCTGGCCAGCCTGGGTGAGGGGATGATGGCTATTTGCAGCTGGTCACACACCCTTCAGGGTGGGGGTCCCCCCTGGGGTGCTTGGCCAGTCTGGGTGAGGGGCTGAGGGCTGTTTTCAGGCTGGGACTAAAGCTCCCAACTGCTCCTTTTTTTCTTTTCTTTTTTTTTATTCTGGGCCATCTTTAGCTCTGAGGCTCCAGCTCTTAGGCCTCCGCTCCTGAAAGCAGGTATCTGGTTTGTTTAGGTTCTACAATCGAAACTCTGTATCAACTCCAGGTCTGAGAGCCCGGCTAGCTGAAAGCTGGTTTCTGGCGTTTTGTTTAGCTTCTATTTTTGTAACTATGTTTCAAACTGCCAGCTCAGAGGCCTGCAGCGGCAGGCGGGGAATGTTGGAGTCCTCCGTCACTGAAGCAAGCAAGCCTCATGTTAGTTTCAAGCTGTCTAGCTGCTGGCCGCCATCTTGGCTGGCAGTTAATTTGCATATCGCCCTGATTAGCCAATGGGAAGGGTAGCGGTTGTATGCCAATTACCATGTTTCTCTTTTATTAGATAGGATTGGTTGAAAGTGCATCTTCTAGGACAAACAAAAGAGATTTATCTTTTTATTGAGATATACCAAGGCATACAAGCATATTACTTATATTACTTATTAGTTAAAACTTATCTCAAATCCAGCTGAAGTGGGATTGGTAAAAGCTGATGTAAGCTGAGGTCATTCAGGGATCAGAGGAGCTGGCACCTGCCTTCTGGGAAACCAGCTCTTTGCCCAAAGCCTGGCTCACCTTATTGATAGGATCATTGACGACTGACTTTTATCTAGAGAAACCAGGGCCTCCAGCTTTGGAAATTCAGATCCGTAGGGTAGTCAACCCTTAGTCTTATCTGATTCCCCCCTGCCATAATGTAAGAAACATGGAGGATAATGCTTGCATTACCATCAGCAAATTGGAAATGTATTGTCTTCACTCTAAGTTGACTACGTTGAATATGAAAGAGAAGGAACACAGTTGATGTGGAAGAAATCACTCTTTCTCTGAGTATACCCTAACGACATCTGACACTAAGTTTTTTACTAGTAGATAAAATATTTCATCTTAATATTCTCAGGTAGCCAATTCCACATCCCCTTTCTGTGAGCTGTGCCAGAGGCTTCATAGATAGGTGATTCTTTCTGTCTCCTACAACAAGAGCCATTCCTTTAGTTGCTTGTGATGGTGGAGACTGGTCAGTATATTTTCAGTCTTCTTTATTCTTGGTTAAATAACTAATATATGCACAAATGTACTACATTCAAAGACACTATAACCTAATACATTTTGTTAGAGTTCTCTAGGCTTTTCAAGAAATCAATCTGCTCATCAATTATTGGAGCACAGAAGGAATCCCTGTATTCCCAGAAGTACTTAATGAAAATTAAGATTAGTTATTATTTATTAGGTGTCATAAGGGACAAATATACATAAATGGGAGGCAGTAAAGTGACTATGAACACCATCTGTGCAGCCAGATCTCCTGGGGCTCAACCTTGGCCCCACTTCTTACCAGCTGTGTCCTTTGGGAAATTACTGAATCTCTGGCCTTCAGTTTCTGCCTCTTTAAAAAAAAGTACAAAACCATAGGATAATAGAATGGTTTGGAGGATTGAGTGAATTAATATATGTTATATATTTAGAAGAGAATATGGTGTACAGTATGTACTGACTACTTAATTTTAAAAAAATATTCTCCATCACTTATAATCTAAAATATATTATTTCAATTATATCAATATTTCATCAAATGAAAATTTAGGTAAGTAATTAGCCAATGAGCCCAATTGGGCTCAGTATCAGATACACCAAAATAAACATATACAAAGCAAACAAGATTCTTCACTGGAAGAATTTTGTTAAAAGTCTTGTGATGAGAAAATGACAGTACAGTGTAATATCTGCTGTGATAGACTTACCTTCAAAATGCTAGAAGGATGGTAGGTGTAATAAGCATTGTAAAGGACGGTGGTGGGCAATGCCATGGTACATTTGAAGAACTATAATTAATCGATTACTATGGCTTTGTGGGGGCAGCACTGGATAGGAAGATGGGTTGGATAAATGTGACAAAGGATCTTGGACACTCTGATAAACAGACTAGATTTCTTAGAAGCAAGAGATGTGAAGGGTTCTTAAATAAGCAAGGGAATAATGGCATAGAATAATTAGAAATTACTTAATCTCTGGCCTTCAGTTTCTGCCTCTCTAAAAAGTGTACAAAATCATAGGATAATAGAGTGGTTGGGAGGATTGAGTGAATTAATACCTCCTATATAATAAAAGCCTAATATGCTAAGTGTCCGGTGGTCCGGTCATCCCTTCAACCAATCAAAGCATAATATGCCAATGATATATTAAGGCCACTCAACTGCTTGCTATGATGTGTATGATGTGCACTGACCACCAGGGGGCAGTCATTCAACTGGTCAACCAGTCACTATGATGTGCACTGACCACCAGGGGTCAGACACTCCGACAGGTAGGTTAGCTTGCTGCTGGGGTCCAACTGGTCGGGACTGAGTGAGATGGGCCAGACACGCTCTGGAGCCCTCCTGCAGTCCCTCCCTGGCTGGCCAACTTCCCGTAATCCTCCCTGGTCCCAATCATGCACCAGTGGGGTCCCTTGGCCTAGCCTGCGCCCTCTGGCAATCTGGGACCCCTCGGGGGATGTCGGAGAGCCAGTTTCAGCCCAACCCCATAGGCCAGGCCAAGGGACCCCACTGGTGCACAAATTTGTGCATGGAGCCTCTAGTGTTATACATCTAGAAGAGAATGTGGTGTACAGTAAGTACTCACTACTTATTCTAAAATAATATCCCCATTTATTTTATAAATACAAATCTGTTGTTAATTTGGAGGGTGACTTTGAGAAGTTAGTGTACATATCACTTACATACTGATGTAATGAAGCCCGATCTCTTGCAAAATGGACTTGAAAATTGTAGAACATGTGTATGTGTGTGCTCATTTTAGTAATTAGTATTAATGCAATAGTCAAGGATGCATAAAGTAAGGGAGAAATACCACCAGAATTATGGCATGTTATAAATTGAGTTCTGAACTTCCTTGTAGCCAAAACAAAAAGAAAGTGGCTATAGCCCTAACCGGTTTGGCTCAGTGGATAGAACATCACCTGCGAACTGAAGGGTCCCAGGTTTGATTCTGGTCAAGGGCATGTACCTTGGTTGCAGGCACATCCCCAGTAGGGGGTGTGCAGGAGGCAGCTGATTGATGTTTCTCTCTCATCAATGTTTCTAACTCTCTATCCCTCTCCCTTCCTCTCTGTAAAAAATCAATAAAATATATATTTTTAAAAATGGCTATAGGTTATAAAAATTATGGAAAAGAGAAAATCTTTTCTTTTTCTTGGCACAACTTCCAAAAGGCATTCCTTGCAAGAGAAAAGTGATATTCACCAACATAAACAAAAAGATGCTCTTGACAGTAATTGTACAACTAATGACTTTAGTTTTGTGTTTGAGTCCTACAATATGCTCTAGAAAGATAGATGAAGTGAAAAGTCCCTAGGTAGGACATGACATAATGGTAACTGATGAAACCCCCAGGAATCATGTACATAGCAGGAGCCATAAACTCAAATGCCTATACTGTCCAGGAAGATACAAGAGTGGAAGCAAGCTGGTATAATCAGAGTACCCTTCTGAGGATAAATGTCCCCTTACTCAGGCTTGGAAGAAGAGACAGAGAAAATAGTAGAAATAATGGTTCTTACTTGAAAATAAAAACTTTAGATCTTCAATAGAACTGATTTTTTTAAAGGAAGTGTGAAATCCAGGTTTCTAGATAGCATCTCCTTTCAAGGGTGACAACTATTTCTTGGTTCTTGTTTTTGTTTTTCAATAAAGCATGGACCAGGGGCCTGAGATGGGGCTCAAGCGCCTCCAGCTGAGACCTCCAATGTAGAGTGGCAAGAAAAGTACTAAAGAAGAAGGAACCCCAGGTGGCTTGGCATCAATGTATCCCCAACCTCACTTGTGGTTTTTATACTTGGAGTAATATCATGATTGTGCCAGTGAAACACCCCAAAACAGGCAGTAATAACAAGAGACTGCTTATTTAAATGTAAGCTTACATATACACTCTTCAAAACTGCCAAAGATAAATAGATACAAAGTGTGATGTATCCTTTTCTCATCTTGCCTGTCTATATTTAGAACCACCAACACCAAAACAACCAAGTCAACAACAGTTGAGTTCCAGCAGGAGCTTAAATATTAATTTGTATCTCTGCCAAACTAAATCATCAAACCATAGAATAGGAAAACATAACCACCAAACAAAAATTTCATATCTCCTTTTCTGTTGTGGTTGTTTTCGAAATGAAAGCACCATCTGTGGTGTACTTACTTTGTTAACAGTAGTAGCAGAATTCCTCTTCTAAGGGAGATGTTTTTGTTTAGGAAAACACCCTGATGAGCCATTATCATGTACACAGCTAGGCTTCTGGGTTCAGGATAGAAGGAGAGGGCGGAGGGAAGAGAAGGCCCAGGTTCCTTAATTTATAACCAAGGAATCGGCCAGAAGCCCGGATAATTAAGCATAACCATAACCAAAGAACTTGGGAATGTTAGTGGTTGGCAAACTGCAGTCCATGGGCCAAATGCAGCTGCTGTCTGTTTTTGTAAATTCACACCAGAAAGTTCAGAAATGAGTTGTTGAGGCAGAGACTGTATGGCCTGCAAAGCCGAAAATGGTTACTGTATGATCCTTTGCCAAAAATTTTTGCCAGCCCTGTTGTAAGATAAATTTTGAGGGTTTCAAACCAAGGTAATCGGGGAGGGGTTGTTACTCTGATTTCAAAATTCCTAAGGTGCTAAGAACCCCCAGATTAAACTTGGATTGCACTTATTTTCATGTATAAATATGCATTCAATTTGAATCAGAATTTTCATTAGAGTTTCATCCCTGGAAAAGCCCTTACGGTATGTTATGAGCCTGGGCTACTGGTAAGAATATGGAAGTGACATCCCATAAATTCCATTTATGTAGTTCCTGCATCATCTTTGGTATAATCTGTGACTAAATAAAAATAAAAACTATGCTTGGTTAATGTGTGCCTGTGTACCTAGCACCAGCACCTGCACCAGCTCCACTGTTTGAAAGGGAAAATTTCAGAGTTATCAAAAAATTCAGTTCTTTTTCATCATTAGTAATGACCCCGAACCTGGACTTTTTATGAATATTGCTCTCCAGGCTTAAATTGAGAAGTTCTTACTTGGAGAATAACAAGTCACAAAGATTTTTTTTTTTGCAAATATTACATAAGATAATAGAGGTGGGAAATGATTTGTAAAATGTAAGTTGAGTTGGAAACTATATTTATAAACTATGACTAAATCAAAAAGTACCAATTGAATGTTGTTATCCTGACCAGGGTGGTAGTTATTCAGTTTTTCTTGACAGGTTTCCACTTAATTAGCCATATCTTTAAGTGTGAATCCCAATGATCCACTTAACCCACATTCCCAGTTTTTCTACTTTTTGGAGATGTAGTCTATTAGAGTATATCCTGAAATCAGCAGAGATTTATGCTTCTTTCCCTCATTTTTATAGTTTTTAAATCAATCATGTCCTTTAATGATATTGTTATGACACTACTCAGGCCCTTCAAAAACTGCAGAGCATTCTTAAGATTACATATAAAGGGAAAAAAATTCTGACCTTTTAGCAGATTTTATACTTATCAACTTTGAAACAAAGAAGGATTTGTACTTAATACTCAAAAGTAGAAAATTTAGGTTTGCTTATCTGAAATTCTACATAATCAAATATTTATAATATTGAACTGTAACTAATCCCTACAAGGAGAAAAATAGTAAATTGTTTGTGAATATACTTCAATCTAAAGTATAATTATATATATATATAGATTTTATTTAATTACAGGAGCCAGTAATTTTAATTATATATCCACTATCAAAGTAGTTTCTACTTTATCCTTAAAGGACCAGAAATTGTTACTTTAGAAGTTTCTAGAGGAAACAAGATTTTAAATGAACATGTTATGGGTTTATTTGTTTTTTGCCAATAAAGATATGATTTGACATTTAGAGAAGTTATACGTGTATAAAGCTACACATATGTATCTTTAGACATTATTTTATGTATAAAATATATATTTTTAATTTATTATATGATATTTATATATCTTTTTTCTTATGACTTATTGACATGACTTTTAAAATTATGGCAAGAACATTATTTATTATAAGGATTAAATATTAAACAATTAATTACTTTAATTTATTTAATATAAAATGTATTTTTATAGATTTTAATACATATTATATAGACACAAATATATAAAAATCTTTACATATACATAATGACTTGCTCCCAGGTCTGACTGACAGACAAGTACCTTCCCTATTTCACCCAGACTTGGCTGGGCATGAGTCCATTCTCCCCCCTGTTAGTCCCTGCCCCCAGCAATCTGCAGGGCAGAGATGGGTGGCTACCTGGGGATGTTAAACTGCAGCTTCCTGGCAAAGCTGCACAATGACACGCCTATAATATTTGGCCTTCCCTTTGCTCCTTCCCTCTTGTTATTAACTAGATTAAATTAGAATGGTATCATATTATTGATAGGCGGCCTCCTGCATAGCCCACACTGGGGATTGAGCTTGCAATCCTGGCATGTGCCCTGACTGGGAATCGAACTGTGACCTCCTGGTTCATGGGTCCATGCTCAACCACTGAGCTACACTAGCTGGGCACTCTTTGAGCTATATTTTAATAATATTCCTATAAATCTATATACTTCTCTCAGGCCTATTTCTACAGGCATTTTCAAGCTTTTCTATTTGTCTTTCCTTAAATCCCATTCTATCCTTTCTTTAAACCCCATTCTAAATTAGACTTTAAACTTTTTTTGTATTAAGTGCCGGGGTCCAAACCCCAGCGGGTCCAGGGGTCCCCAAAGGTGTGGACGGAGTCGGCGAAGAAGGAATGTCACGGAGACAGCGTTCAGTTGATCAGCAGCCTAGCCAGGATCTCCAGCCCGGATCTCCAGAGAGGTTCTGCTTCGGATCTCCAGCGAGGTTCTGTAGCCATGTTCCCTCGCTAGGTTCTCCAGCCAGGTTCTGTCCAGGCTCTCCAGTCAGGTTCAGTGTCCAGGTTCCAGTCAGGTTCTCCTCCCAATCTCTGTAGTCAGGTTCAGTCCAGGATCCCTTGCCATGTTCTCCCGCTAGGCTCTGTCTCTAGGCTCCGAGGCCAGTCCCGGTCCAGGATCCTCTGGCATGCTCTCGCCAGTGAAGTTCTTCTGTCTCTAGAGAATGTTCTGTGTAGGTTCTGTGCCTAGGCTCTGTCTCTCTTGGTCCTGTCTTCCAAGCCCTGTGTCCTTAGTTCTGTGTTCTGAGTTCTGTGTTCTGAATTCTGTCTCATGAGTTCTGTCTTGTTGACTCTGTTCTAAGTTCTGAGTGTTTCTGTCTTGTTACAACTGTATTTATACCAGTTGATTCAATCCTATCAATCTCTATTACAAAGGTTAGGGCGTTTCTTATCTCCATTCCAGGGAGAAAAGATTATGTAGTTTAAGCATGATTGTTCGTAGTTAAAGGGATTAATTACCCGCCTGGCACTTAGTTGAGGGGTTTTATTCCCTCCCTAACTTCAGGGGAAAATCCCTACCTGGGGAAAACAACCTTTCTCAGAGACCTTGGTTAAAACACATAGTGCCAAGAAGGTGAGCAAACATATTAAGAACAGTATGCCATATATGCCAGGTCCCTTGAAACAGCAAGCATGGACCGGCTCCCGGCAATTAAGCTTATGTGTTATAGAGGTTTCCTAAGAAAACCAACCCAGCCAAAAACATGTACTTATATAAATAAAAACTTAACCAAATAAAACAGATCAAAAGTACCTATTTATCCAACCTCTAAAATGCAAGCTTCCATAGAAAATGAAAGAAGCTAGATAAAATAGATCCCATAGTACTCCTAAAATACAACAGTCATTGAATACTATTTCCTTGTTGGGAGCTTTATTGTTTTCCAAGACTATTCACATGTTTTGATTGATTCAAAAATGCTATAAAAATGCTTTCAGAAGAAAAATAGCATTGCCCCATGTCACAGATGATGACTTGCAGTCTCGGGGGGAACAAGTCCTAAGAAGCAATGGATTAAGAATTTTTTTTTTAATGCATGTGATATTTTTACCTACACCATGCTGCTACTTAGCACATATTTATGAGTTATAACACTGTTGAAAATATGGACCACATGTAAAAGGTTTATCTCCCCCCCCCCCCCCCCAGCAGCAAAGAAATCATCTTACTGGAATAAGGGAAAGGTCAGTATCTGATAAGAATCATTAAGGCTAAATGTGTGGAACACGGAGAAGCAGCCCATGAGGTGCTAAAATTAACACCTCAGGACTGTATTCTCTTGATTTTGCTTTATTAGCTAGAAACACATTGGCTATGATTTCTGGTAACAACTTGTTCGATAATTCCAAAGGTTAACACAAAAGGACAAACATTGAACACTGAAACCAGAGGCCAACAAAGTAAGAAAGGAGGTCATAGCAATACCTTCTAAGGAGGAGAGAAACATGTCACACTGTTGGCTAAGGAACTCTGATTAGGTGAAGCTAAAGCCCCTAAAGTTCATTTCTGCTATGGACTTCATTCTCCCTAAATTAGCCCTGAATTATTTTAATGTTATATGATGAAATATTACAGCATTGATGAAGATATTGTCTCACTGCATAGGTTATTCATTGAGAATGTTCACTATGAAATAGGTAGAATTATTTTATTTAAAATTGGTGTTTTTTTTGTTTGTTTGTTTGTTTGTTTTTAATATATTTTATTGATTTTTTACAGAGAGGAAGGGAGAGAGACAGAGAGCCAGAAACATCGATGAGAGAGAAACATCGACCAGCTGCCTCCTGCACATCTCCCACTGGGGATATGCCCGCAACCCAGACACATGCCCTTGACCGGAATCGAACCTGGGACCTTTCAGTCCGCAGGCCGACGCTCTATCCACTGAGCCAAACCGGTTTTGGCTTAAAATTGGTTTTAAAAAAGACTATTGCAAATAAACTTCCTGCCCCAGAAATTAGATAATTTTATAAATTAAATATTATGAGTAAATGGAAACAATTTCTACTTATTGTATAAGCAATGGAGTCTAAAATTCATGCAATCATTTATCTAATAAATATTTAGCAAACTTCTAGTATTTGACAGTACTGTTCTTTTTTTAAAAAAAAAATGAATCTATTGAGGTGACATTGGTTAATAAATTATATAGGTTTAAGGTGTACAGGTCTATAACACAGCATCTGTGTTATAGAACACTGTATTGTGTGTTTAACCCCCCCTCCCCCCCGAGTCATGTCTCTTTCCATCACCATTTATCCCTTTACCCTCTCCTGCCTCCCCCACCTCCATTCCACTCTGGTAATGACCATACTGTTGTCTGTCTATGAGTTTTTTCCCTAATTCCTTCACTTTTTTCACCCAGCCTTCCACTCCCTCTGAGAGGTATGAGTCTGTTTCTGTTTTGTTTGTTACTTTATTCTGTTCCCTAGATTCCACATATAAGTGAAATCATATGGTATTTGTCTTTCTCTTACTTGCTTATTCCACTTAGCATAATACTCTCTAGATCCATCCATGCTGTCAAAAAAGCTATCATTTCCTTATTTTTTATGGCTGAGTAGTAGTCTATTATGTAAATGTACTACAGCTTTTTTATCCACTTATCTACTCGTGGGCACTTGGGCTGCTTCCAAATCTTAGCTATTGAAAATAACGTTGCAATGAACATAGAGGTGCATATATTCTTTCTAATTAGTGTTCTGGGTTTCGTCCGATAAATTCACGGAAGAAATAAGGCAGTTCTATTTTCAATTATTTGAGGTAACTCCATTGTCCGTCACTGTTCTTAATTTTGAGATATAATAATGAGAAAAAATTGATATAGTCTGTCTTCTCTTGGAGTATACAGTGGGAGAGACAGATGTTTACATTAATGATCATATCATTACAAAATAGGACAAGTTCTTACATGGAGAGAATGGTTTCTATGAGAAAACACAACAAACAAATGTGACCAAACCCAGGTTGGTAAGGAAAAATATTGAACTCTGAGATCTGAAGCATTAGTATGAGTTAACTAAGCTTAGGGTATGAAGAAGAATATTCCTCGAAAGATAATATTGCTTGCAAGGTCCCTGGGGAAGGATCGGGCACAGATCATTTGAGGGACAAAAAGGAAACAATGAAATAGGAGTAAAAATGTGAAGGAGAGAGAGATAGGAGTAGAGATCTAGGTGTTAGGTATGAGCTAAGCCAGGATGTCATGTTAAAAGGCTTTGGTCTTTTTAAAGGCAATGGGAAGACATCAAAAGTTTTTATGCAACAGCATGTAATAATCAGGTAGGCATTTGGAAAGACCACTCTGCCTAAAGTATGAAGAAGGGAGAGTCAGTTTGGATCCAAGAATGCTGGTTTAATTACTGCAGTGCCAGGCCAGGGCATTGGCAGTGGTGATGGAGAAAAAAAGGCAGAATGGGGAAATATTTATTTTTTTTATATATATATTTTATTGATTTTTTTACAGAGAGGAAGGGAGAGGGATGGAGTTAGAAACATCGATGAGAGAGAAACATCAACCAGCTGCCTCCTGCACACCCCCCACTGGGGATGTGCCCACAACCAAGGTACATGCCCTTGACTGGAATCAAACATGGGACCCTTCAGTCCGCAGGCCGATGCTCTATCCACTGAGCCAAACCGGTCAGGGCAGAATGGGAAAACATTTAGGAGGTCAAGTAGTCACTGCTATGTGATTGTACATGGCAGCTAGGGAGAAGGAATGTCAAGCACGATGTGTAGGTTTCTTGCTTGTAAAACTGGATGATATTTGGTATGTGTTCACTGCTGTTTCTGAAAGGTCAAATAGTGCACTTCTGTATTCTTGGGCAAAATAAGCTTATGTGTATAACATACATTTACACAGTGCTTTCTGTCCTTTTATAAAATACTAGAGCCCTGGTGCACAAATTTGTGCACAGGTGGAGTCCAGCCAGCCCTGCCCCAATGGGGGCTTATCAGGCCTGGGCCGGCAGCGGGGATGGGCTGAGGGAGGTCTGCCAGCGCTGTCCCCTATAGGGGTGGTGTGGGGGGGGGTCAATCGGGGGCCTAGCTGGCCAGGGGAGGGGCTACAGGAGGTTGTGGGGGAGCGATCGGAGTCCCAATCGGGCCGGTGGCCGCCGCAGCACCCGTCATAGTGACCAGTCATTCTGGTCATTATGGTGTTCTGGTCGCTTGGCTTTTATATATATAGATTTTTTTCAAATATCCATGGGGTAATTTTCCGCACTGTCATATTTCAATTTTATCCTGAAGTAGCCTGTTATGTGTGTATTTTCAATTCCAGATTACTTTTACAAAATATATTTATTCCTAGAACAAAAACAAATCACAGTTGAGGAATTATTATTAGTTGCAGAGCAAATAAAGTTGGAGGAGAAAAAAGCTGGAATTTGATGGAAATAGTTCCTTAAATTCCTTATAGTTTTTTGTTGTTGTTTTTTAAGTCCCAATTAGTAAACAAAGCGGTTCCCTTATCACCACTAAAACACCAGAGGATGATGGCCATTATAAACTTCCCCACTGAGGGCAGAATGTTGCAAAAGGAAAACTTATAAGTGTACTACAATAGGAAACTATTCTATTCCCAGTCAATTCAGTTAAATACATAAGAATGACCCACAAACATTGTCAAAAGAAGTAAATTTTGTGACATTTTTAGAATAATATGAAACACAGTTATTCTTACTGATGCCAGAGCAAGAGTTGAGAGGTGGGCTCCTGTTTGTTTCCTTAATACATGTTATTTGTCCATCACTTATGAATTTATCTGGCCCTTTAAAAATAATTTTCACTTTCACATTGTATTATTATAAAACAACACAAATTCCATCCCTGTTCTCTGCATTAATCTGTACATGTTTATCCTGACTTGCCACATTTATCATTCTGCATTGAATTGTATAAACTTTCAGGTATAGTTTCATAGATTAGTTCTTCTATTCACTCAATCGGTCCAATTTGCTTTTTCAGCTAAAGAGACCAACCAAAAGGTAGGTGCCCTGAGGAGGAAAACTGAAAATAAATTAACAAGTATCATCACACCTTGTTACAGAGCACAATGATCAGGCCCTTAGAGACTTGTGTGTTCCTTGAGTCACTACACTTTTAAGAATAATATATACATGTAGAGAAAGACAACCAAATCAATCCAGGGTCAGAAAGACGTTGGAATAAGGAGATCAATCAACGGGAATGTGAATTAAAGTCATCAAAAGAGAAAATCACAGATGAGAACCAGTGATCACTGAGTACAGCCCACCCTAAGTGCAGTAAAGGGGTCAAGGTTGAGGACTTGAAAAATTAATGGACATGGGTTTGCATCCCACTCTGGCCTCTTACTACTAATGATCATGGAAAAGTCATTTAACCTTCAAAATAAAGTTCTTATTTCCATGGAATAATTGGATTGAGTGAGAATTTTTGATGCAAAGTACCCTCAATAAATGTTAGCTATTGTTCTTATGAAAAGATTAAGGATAAAGAGAATTATAATAATGTCAAACAGGATTCACAAAAATGAAGAAACCATATAAGTGTGTTCTACAATTCCTCTAATTGCTGTATTTATCGAATACAGTAAATTCAGATCTGTTTATCATGGAATTATAAAAACCGGATTAAATGCAAAAAGGGAAGATAAGGGAAACAATGAGTGGGAGCAACAGGGGACCAGGGAAGGGGGAGTCACCAGCAGGAACTGCCAGAGGGAGTATTATCAAGTAAGGATTATTGGATAGTCTTAAAATTGGTGAGTGCAGGAGGGGAAGTGGTTCAACAGAGGATACCATAAAGATTGTAAAAAATAATTTATAAAGAGAACTTTATAAATCTGAGGATGCTATTGAGAGACTGGCCAGATTTAGATTGTTTCTGATTTCACCCTAGAAAAGGACAGTGGAGGGAGAGATTGGCAGAAGGGAGTATAAAGACTTTTGAGGAGAAATCTGTAGTCTATGATTGGGTATCACGGTTTCAGTTAATGATACAAAGACCACATTTGTATTTAAATTCTTGCAATTTTGATCTTAAAACATTGATTTTATGACAACATAATAATTGTAACCTAAGCCTGTCTTTTTGTGTGAGAGATGGGAAGGATATTCTGTTTTGCTAATATGGCAATAGGACATTAGTCTGGTAGCATTAAGGGAGAATGTTGGTCAGTGGTAGTATCGTTATAGTGTATGCAAGATGAATATAGTGAATATAAAACTAGCTTTGAGTTGCATATGGAGAATTAAACTTATAGATAGCAAATACTGAAGGACCTATTTTTCTTTATACAGTATTTTTCCAATGCTATTCAATTCATTCATTTATTTGACAAATGTTTGAGTGTCTCTGTGCCAATCATATATTAGTTACTGGGGGTGAAAAGCAGCTAACATGTAGTCCCTGTCCTCTAAGAATTTCAGTTTCATTTTAGTGAACTGAATCAATATCCAATCAAAATCACAATGCAGAGCTTCCAGTACTGTGATGGAGACTAGAGAAGGGAATAGCTATTTCTGCCTAGGAGAACAGGAAACATTTTTTATTTTCTTTTGTCTTTTAGATGTTCTGCTATTTTATTGTGATAAAATACAAATAACACAAAATTTATCATTTTGACCATTTTTAAACGTACAGCTCACTAGCATTAAGAACATTCACATTGTTGTGTAATGATTAGCATCCCCCATTTCCAGAACTTTTTCATCATCTGAAACTGAAATGTAAACGTGGTGCTATTTAGTTAGGGCTTGAAAGGTAAATTGGCGTTTTTGAGGTGAAGGAAAAAGAGTTGAAAATTTACATCATCACAAAAACGAGCACATCAAAGTTTAAAGCAACTTCATTCATAATTGCCAAAAATTGGGAGCAACCTAGGTAGCCCTTCAATAGGTGAATGTATAAACAGACGGGTAAATTCATACAGTGAAATATTACTCAGCGAGAAAAACAAACTATCAAGCCATGAGAACTTTATGTGTATATTATTAAGTGAAAAGATGCCAATCCAAAATGTTTACATATTATATTCCAACTCTATGATATTCTTGAGAGGCAAAATTATGGAGAGTAAGTAGATCAGTGGCTGAAAGGAACTGTAGGGGGAGGAGTGGATAGGTGGAGCATGGGATTTTTAGGGCAGTGAAACCATCTGTATAATGCTGTAGTGGTAGACGCAAACTATTATATATTAGTCAAAATCCATAGAATATACACACAAAGAATAAATTCTAATGAAAACTATGGACTTTAGTTCATAATAACGTATCAATGTTGGCTCATCACTTGTGACATTTGTACCACACTAATGTAAGACGTGAATAAAAGGGAAATAGGTCGAGGGTGATGGTGGCAAGGGGCTATATGTGAACTCTCTCCACTCTCTACATTCTACTTGCTTTTTCTATAAACCTAAAACTGCTAAAAAAAAAAATAAAGTCTATGTTTAAATTAATAAAGTCTGCTAATTAAAAAGAACACAACAAAACAAACAAAAACTTGACTCATGGTGGAGGATGATTTTAGTCCAAAGGAGGACACTGCAAGCTCTGCACAGGTCCCCCATTGATGTCTTAATATATTCCACAGGAGAAGTTCTCAGCTATCAGGCATCGAGAAAGATTCATATAGTAACAGTTCTCAAGAACAATATTTGAAAGGCCAGGTTAGTGAGGCAGAACTGAAACCTCTAGATCAGGAATGAGTAAACTACAGCCTGCAGGCTAAATCCAGCCAGCCAACAGTTTATGTAAATAAAGTTTTCTGGAACACATCCAAGATAATTAATTTACATATTTCCTATGGCTACTTTTGAGCTATAAAGCAGTTGATTACTAGCAATTGAGACCATCTGACCTACAAACCTACAACCTTCATCTGGCCCTTTAGAGAAAAAAAAGTTGGCCAAACCCTGCACTGGACTCTGAATTGGGGCTGGTGGAATACTGCTTTCATAGGGTTCCTTCATTTTAGAATTAACAATTTTGAGATACAGAAACTTTCTCTTAAAAAAAGAAAGAAAGGCAAAGGAAGGAAGGAAAGAAGGGAGTGAGGGAAGGAGGGAGGGAGGGAGGGAGGGAGTGAGGGAAGGAGGGAGGGAGAGAGGGAGGGAATATTTTTTCATAAAATTGAAGAATAAAAACAGTTGGATAAAAGTAAATAAAGGAAGCTTAAACTTTCAAGGAATTCAGATAAATTGGGGCAATCTAAGCTTAAACTGGGGAAAGAACCGAAGACAGCGCCTGATGAGTACTCTCCATATGCACAGGAACTGTCAAATCTGAGCAGGTGACAGACAATTAGTCATATTCATCATATAGTTTAGTCATAGTGTACACTTGGAAGCAAAGTCTGAGCGGCATCATCATGAAGTAATTGAATGCATGTTTCTCTTTTAACTCTAATTTGCAAATGAGAGTTTAGTTCCATATCATCTTTAGGCTGTGGTTATAAGACTATATGCTTCAGACAGACAACAGTATATTGGTTGGCAGAGGAAAGGGGCGGAAGGTAGTAAAGGGTATAGGGGGTCAAATATATGGTGACAGAAAACAGTTTGACTTTGAGTGGTGGGCACACAATGCAATACACAGATCAGGTATCATAGAATTGTACACTTGAAACCTATACAATCCTATTAACCAATGTTATTAACCCCAATAAATTTGATAAAATTAAAAATATATAAAATAAAATAAAATGAGTGTATGCTTATATAAACTCCACATACTTTTCAAGAATGTCTTCTATAGTTTTAAAATGGGAGTTATTTAATTAATGAAAAATACCTAATCTTAAACATAGAAATGTTAGCAGATAAATAATATATTATATTATATAGAGGGAATTGCAAAGTAATCATAGTAGTTCTTAGCAATTCTATATAAAAACACATGCAACTATATATAGATACTATTTCAATATAGATCCACAGCAACCTTATTTTTTACTGGGAAGAAAGGTTTCAATTCAGATTGCGATCTGTTCCTTCAAGAATATATCAATGAAAACCAATGATAAGACTTCTTTCTCTATAAAGGCAATCTCTTATCATAAACTGATGCAAGTTAAAAACTAATTCAGACTAATTCATGCCCAAGAAAATCCTTTTTTGTATTTCAATAGGTATGCATTTTATAATGCTGCATTTTGGGGTATGTAGAGGTGGATAACAATGAAAACCCGTATATGAGAACCCAAGTTTAATTACTGTGGTCTTCTTTTGCATGAGGTTAGTTGATTTTCTTCTTGGGGGGATAGCTATCATGTGTCCTAGGAACATTGTTTTTATAATACTCTGAGAAAACAAGCAAATTTTAGTACAACCTACATGTTTTAATTTAATAGCATTAGCGCTATCCTCTACTAAGCTTTTTTATGTTAAAAATTATTAAAAATCAAAGTAGAAAACATCTAGTATCTAAACCATGTAGACTAAATAAATATTACTTAAATTCTTCATTCTGCAAAATGTTTAATTAATTGTACATGCTACAAAAAGGTATTTACTAAGATGGTTTTTAAAAGTAACATGGAATTCTAATGTCTAGTTGAAGATTTTTAGCAGTTATAACATTTACAGAGATTTTACTTCTTGAATCTAAACTTTGAAAAAGAAAACACATCTGGTGGTCAATATTAATTTTTTAGGATTTGACTGAAACTGAGCTCTCTCATCACGGTGGAACATCCTAATTGTGCCCTTGTTCTCTGGTAAATAATGTAGAGAATGTTTGTCTTACTTTTTAAAATCACAAAATGGAACTTAACAATATCCTGCAGCCGTTTGTTTTATTATGTTTTTATAAATCAAAGTGAAAGAGTTTTCTTTTTTCATATTTTCAGTTGTACATTTTTTTGGGGGTGGGGTGGGGAGGGACTTTTGAGAAGGGACATTTGAGAAGCAGAATTGAAACAGATAAAAAATTTTAAAATTCAGACTTGTATTTATTAATAAGGAATTTTACCCTAAAATACAACCTGAGGTTATGCGACAGCTCAGTTTTAAATGTCCCCATCAGACTCCTGGATGAGTTAGAAAAGGGCAGTACTTCGGGTCTGAGTTGGCCTGAGAGGTGCCTTTGGACTCTCCCTCGCCTTCAGTACATAGCAGCACAACCTAATCTTGAGATGACTACAGAGGATGCCCTCAGTACCTCTGCACCCTGCCTTAGATAAAGGTCACCCTCTAGTGGGGTTGATACGTATTTTAATCTCAATCCTCACTTTGAGAAAAACCGTCACTTAAGATCCTTTGGAGTTGAAAAAATATTGATTTGGAAAATCCAGATTCAGCGATTTTTATCTGGGTGTCAAAGATAAAGAGGTAGAGATTTTTGTACTTAGTGTCCAAAAACTGGTCCCCACTTAGGAGTAAGACATTGAAAGGCCCACTAAGGCTATTAATATCATGTTAAAGTCACCTGTCAATAAGTTTTAAACGGGCTTTAAATGAGAGTAGAAAAATAGACAGACTGGTCCTAATTTTAAAAATGGGGAAAAGAACCACCTCATTTCTCTTGTTTTTTTTTTTTTTTTTTTTTAATATATTTTTTATTGATTAGGATATTACATATGTGTCCTTGTCCCCACGTTACCCTCTACCCCCCCGCCCCCCGTTGTCCGTGTCCATTGGTTAGGCCTATAAGCCTGCATGTAAGTCCTTTGGTTGATCTTCCCCCTTACCCCGACCCTCCCCTACCCTCCCTCCAAAGCCCAACAGTCCAATAAATGCCTCTCCGTCTCTGGATCAGTCCTTGTTCATCAGTTTATGTTGTTCATTATATTCCACAAATGAGTGAGATCATGTGGTATTTAACCGCTCTCCAGTTCCATCCATGCTGTGGCAAATGGTAAGAGTTCCTTTTTCTTCTTCCTCTTCTTAAAGAATACCTTTCAGCATTTCATATAATGCTGGATTGGTGGTGATGAACTCCTTTAGCTTTTTCTTATCCGTGAAGCTCTTTATCTGACCTTCTATTTGAATGATAGCTTTGCTGGATAAAGTAATCTTGGTTGCAGGTTCTTGCTATTCATCACTTTGAATATTTCTTGCCACTCTCTTCTGGCCTGCATGGTTTCTGTTGAGAAATCAGCTGACAGTCGTATGGGTACTCCCTTGTAGGTAACTGACTGTCTTTCTCTTGCTGCTTTTAAGATTCTCTCTTTGTCTTTTGCTCTTGGCATTTTAATTATGATGTGTCTTGGTGTGGTCCTCTTTGGATTCCTTTTGTTTGGGGTTCTCTGCGCTTCCTGGACTTGTAAGTCTATTTCTTTCACCAGGTAGGGGAAGTTTTCTGTCATTATTTCTTCAAATAGGTTTTCAATATCTTGCGCTCTCTCTTCTTCTGGCACCCCCATAATTCGGATGTTGGTACGCTTGAAGTTGTCCCAGAGGGTCCTTACACTATCTTCATATTTTTGGAATCTCTTTTCTTTTTTCTTTTTCGGTTGGGTATTTTTTGTTTCTTTGTATTTCAAATCTTTGACTTGATTCTTGGGATCCTCTTGTCTGCTGTTGGATCTCTGTAAATTATTCTTTATTTCAGTCAGTGTATGCTTAATTTCTAGTTGGTCCTTTTTCATGTCCTCCATGGTCTCACTATACTTATTGAGGGACTCATTAAATTTATCGGCGGTTTCCATAAAATTCTTGAAAAACCTTATAAACGTGGCCTTGAACTCTATATCCAGTCATTTACTTTCCTCCATTTCTGCCATTTGTGACCTGTTTCTTTGTCTCCGCATTTTGGCTGCTTCCCTGTGTTGATAGAGTGGCTTTGTGTGCTAGGTGTCCTGTAGGGCCCAGTGGCTCAGCCTCTCCAGTTACCTGAGGTGGACACTCTTGGTGCACTCCCTTGTGGGCTTTGTGCACAGTCTTGTTGTAGCTATGCCTTGGTTGTTGTAGGATCACTGGGAGGAATTGACCTCCCGGCCAATTGGCAGTGAGAATCAGCTGTGTCTGCAGTGGGAGAACTTCTGTGCTGGAGACACCCTTCTGGGGCAAGACTTGCTTCAGTGGGGCTTTGGTGCTCACTGAGACTGCACCCTGAGTGTGTCCCTTATGGATCTGAGGAGTTGTGATCTGGATGGTCCCCCTCTGACCACTGGGTGTAGTGGCTCTTGGATCTAAGGAGGTGTTAATTTAGCCTCTGCCTGAGGTTACACAGCAGGAACTACGAAGAGAACTGCAGATTCCCCTTCCTTTTTTTGCAGTTTGGAAGTGCCCTGATGATGCTCAGCTGTGTAACAATGCAAGCCGCTATGTGGCCTTGGGCCTTCTCTTGGAAGCTCTGGGTCTATTTGGCCCAGCTGCAGTTAGGTAATTACAGGTTGCAAATGGCCGGGGCATTCATATGCAAAAGCCTCTGCAGCAGCCTGGGCGGGGCGGGGTCTCAAGGAATCAAAGGGCGGAGCAAGCAGCTATGGCGGAGGCTCAGCCCCACCCTAAGGAGTCTCGAGTCCCAGTGTCCCGGCAATGGCTGCAAGCACCTCTGAGGAAAAGCCGCCCTCAAGCTCACCCGCTGCCAGACAGTCCAGTTTCTCCCCGTATGAGTCCTGGGTCCCCAGAGACTTCCCGGAACCGGATTTCAGAGCCGTCGGGAGCTTGTGTCTCCCTCCGGATTCAAGAAGACAGCCACGTCCTTAGGTGCCAGACCCTTTCCGCTCGCGCGGGCCCCCGTACCTCTGCACTCCACCTCTGCAGCTCCTCTGGCTCTCAGTGTGCTTTTCTTTCCTTCTAGTTGTAGAATTTACACTCAGCCAGCCTTCCTGAAGTTCTGGATGATGCCCGTTTTGTGTTTTTGATGTATTTTTCAATTGTTGTGGGAGGCAACAATTTCCCGGTGTTTATCTATGCCGCCATCTTAGTTTCTCCCATTTCCCTTGTTAAGTACCACAATTTTACAGCACCTAGATCCCTTTTATAATCTTTATATGAAACCTGTAATATGACTGCTTATAGTATAGGCCTGTGGTCGGCAAACTGCGGCTGACGAGCCACATGCGGCTCTTTGGCCCCTTGATTGTGGCTCTTCCTAAGCCTTAGGAGTACCCTAATTAAGTTAATAACAATGTACTTATCTATATAGTTTAAGTTTAAAAAATTTGGCTCTCAAAAGAAATTTCAATTGTTGCACTGTTGATATTTGGCTCTGTTGACTAATAAGTTTGCTGACCACTGGTATAGGCAATCTATGGATTCACCTGAAATTAAGCAATTAGAAAATTGGAGCAGCTTTAAAAACTAAATATAGACTCAATGATATTCTAACTATGTATTGAACACTTACCTTGAGCCAAGTGTTTTTTGGTCCATTAACATAGTTTAATATTATTAGGAAATAATACGAAGAAAAACTATGAGGTATGAATTATTATTGTTAACATTATTATTATATTACAGAAAAGGAAGCTTAGAGCAACAGGCTCAAACTTGGCATGTATCAGGACCACTGAGAAAGCTAGTTAATACATAGTTCCGGGGTGTGTGGGGTGCAGACAAGAAGTTGCTTTTCTAACACATTCTCAGGTGATACTGATGCTGCTTGCCTGAGACCACACTTAGAAAGTCACTGCACTGCCCTGGCCAGAGCTGCTCAGTGGGTAGAGCATTGGCCTGTGCACCAAAGAGTCGAGGGTTTGATTCCCAGCCAAGGGCACGCACCTGGATTGCAGGTTTGATCTCTGGATGGGGCGTGTGTGGGAGGCAACCAATAATGTGTCTCTCTCACATCGATGCTTCTCTCTCTCTCCCCTTTCTCTCTCTCCCACTTCCCCCTCCTTTCCACTCTCTCTGAAAATCAATGGAAAAGCTATCCTCGGGAGGATTAAAAAAAAAAAAAGAAAAGAAAGTCACTGAGTGGATTTAGAATACATATAGGACTTTTGCAAAGGCAGTTCCTTCAACATAGATGTGATAAATGCATAGCAGGGGCTTTATATATTTTAGCTTTCTCCCCTTGCAGACCATAAAGACATAGGAACTATAAAGACATAGTGACCATAGGCAGTAAGGAAA